>NW_027107843.1:445615-449779 GCF_000696795.3 Halyomorpha halys | reverse complement strand
TTACAGGCCGTAGGACGTGGGATCGTTGGAACAGACCTTATGTTTCTGAAATAGTTGTTCAAAAACATCAATGTTTTTTGGGTAATGTATTGTAAGGAACGATATTTTATAACATCGATGTTTTTTTAGTCGTTGTCGGATTCTTTGATTCAAAAAGCACTTCTTATAGGCCCTAGGACGCGGGATCGTTGGAACAGACCTTATGTTTCTTAAATAGTTGTTCAAAAACATCGATGTTTTTGGGTAATGCATTGTAAGTAACGATATTTTAAAAACATCGATGTTTTTTGTAGTCGATGTCGGATTCTTAGTTTAAAAACCACTTCTTACAGGCCGTAGGACGCGGGAACGTTGGAACAGACCTTATGTTTCTGAAATAGTTGTTCAAAAACATCGATGTTTTTTGGGTAATGTATTGTAAGCAACTATATTTTAAAACATTGAGGTTTTTGGATTTCATGTCCTATTGGTTGATTGAAAAAGCACTTCTGACTGGCCGGAGTATGCGTAGTCTTTAGAACAGTCTTTATGTTACAGAAATGATTAAAAAAAACATCGATGTTTTTTTATCAATGTCGCATCCCTACTCCCGACTATCTTTTACGGCCAACTATCTACACCCCATTCTAAATATTTCTATTATCTCCTTATTTCCCTCTATGTCTATATCACCGAAATTACTCCCATTTCTACTGCTAACGATATATTTTATTTTATCAGTATTAAGTTCAAGACCTAGATCCTAACTAGAGATTATCAATGTATTTGTATTTAGTTTATAGTTTCCTCGTCCACACCCAATAATACCAAATCATTAGCATATCCAGAAACGAAAAAAATATTACTCAATATGTACCATTATTTATCTTCTTGATAAGTATTCGTTTCGTGGTTTTCCAATCTCTCTTAAAATGGAGGAGGTTTTGACTAATACTTGAAATATGCACTTCTGAAAAGTTATGGTTTTATTGATAAATTTAAATTCTACTGTAAAAATTTATTCAGTTAATTATAAAATTTACATTTTCTCCTGTCTAATAGACACTAAAGATCAAAATTATTCATAATAATTTTACATCTTCATGAGATTATCCTATGATAATTTTTAAATAATAACTTTTCAAATGTGGATACATTGACTTTTTCTATAAATCTCCTCAACTGTTTTCTCTATAAACTATCTTACGGTTGTCAAAAAGTAATCCAAAGGTCCAAACTATAAAATACATCTTAGAACATCGTTGATTGGCCGTAAGTAATAAATAAAAGTAAGATGGTGTCGAGTACGTTCAAAATAATTCAATTAGTAAACAAAATTTTTATTATGAGCAATTGTTTCGTCCCACTTAGCAGGGTTTCAACAGGCAAAAACGATACAAACAGCTAAAATAATGAAAATAAAATTAGAGAATAGATAACATGAATAATATGTGAGAATTCAGTATAAATTGAACATAGTAAATTTAGTAGTAAATTAATTTTAGTATATTCTTAACAAAATAATAATCATTGTAGTTTATTAATTTTAAATAAATAATTTATTTACTATTTGAGTTATTTATATTATACCCGGACTGTTAATATATATCATAATATTATCTGCCTTTAATATAAAATACATCAAATCAAAATAAAGAAATAAAGATATATTTTTTTGGTCAGAAGTGTTACTATTCTAACAAAGCAATATAACATTGCTGGTGGCCTAGCATTTACCCAAAGGTTTTATTAATATAATAAAACCCTTTGAATTATCAATTAAAACTTAATATTAATACAAACAATAATATTATTTAATAAAAAAAATTATATCCATAAGATGTCTAGATCTGATGAAACTAGAACATACAAAATATGTGGAATTCGAATGTTCTAAATGTAGCATAGTTATAATATTTAATACTTAAATTCCATACACAAACAACTAACCTGGAATCCTCACAGAAGACTGAAAAGACAGGACACTGCACGTCGATTTCGACTATTACAGCACTTACTAGACAAAAGGTCCAAACTTCCAATTCATTTCAAAAGACTGATTTACATGACAATTATAAGACCTATCTGAACATACGGCGTTGAGCTTTAAACCTTCGAATTCATCTCGTATCCAATCCTTACAATCCAAAATCCTTCGTAAAATCCTAAATGCTCCCTACTTTGTCACAAATCAAGTCATCCATCAGGACCTCAATGTTCCATATGTTGCTGATTTGGCAAGAACCAGATACCATTCCTTCTATGATAAACTTCTCAACCACCTAAATCCCCTTTCTAATCTTGCTTCCTCTTTTATTCCAGACAATCCTCCGAGGCGTCTGAAAAGAAGATGGCCTCGAGACCTTATATTGTAAAAATGTTTTTAGAGTGCTACCAATGGTTAGTTTCTCTACATGCTTGTACCATACCATTATGATTTCCTCAAATTTACTTGATGTATTTATGTACAGTTGTAAATATCAATAAATAAATTTAAAAAAAAATAATTCATACAATATAATTTATTAATACACACTCTCATCACTTCAGACATTCCAGTACAATTAAAATTATCTCCTCCTTCCCTCAATCAAGCTTAACCAGCAGGATAAATTAGACAGATCCCTAAAAAGAAAGCACCAGAACGTGACCTCATAGATGCTGAAGTGCTTGCTCCAGAAAATTCTAAGAAAAGCCTCTGGTTCCCTAAGGTCTATTTATAATACAGAGCTCACAGTGACCAATTTCTCCTTTTAATAGAAATACTCATACATTACAATTTCGATATGGTCTGGCATTAGATGGTACTCACCTCGATTAATACCATATTTTTAAATTAAAATGATATTAGAACAAATTTACAAAACATTCCCATCATGAACTTTGTTGATATATGTGTAAGAAAACTGTGATAATTTTCAGGTGTGTTATTTACTGAAACCTAAAATTTTATTTTAATTTAGATAAAGAAATTTTAAATTTTGTTCAAATATAAATGAAAGGTTTCATAATTTATATAATTTTAACAGTTATATAAGTTTTTAAGAATAGACACTTTGTAAAATGTTAATTTATAAATTTTAGGTATAAAAGTGCCGAGAAAAATTAACTGCGCAAATAAAAAAAAAATGGGAATAAGCAGAAGATTAAATAAATTATCACAAATACTTTTATGAGTTGCATATAAAATAGAATTTAATATTATAAACAATCCTTGACTCATATCATGTTATTTCTGACCACCAGTTAGGATTTAGAACATCCCATTCTACCATACAACAGAGTCATCGAGCAGATGATGTCATATCTTCCACATTGGAGCGCGGTATGTACTCACGGGAGTCTTCCTCGATGTTGAACAAGCATTTGATCGAGTCAGGCATCCAGGTCTGCTCTATAAACTTCGACAATTCCTACCCCCTACATATTTCCTTATAATCCGCACCTACCTCTCTGATAGAACCTTTAAAGTAAATCATAACCTAGCCTATTCATCTCTCTTTTCTCAGTCCGCCGATGTTCCTCAAGGTAGTATCTTAGATCCCATTCTTTAAACGGTTTATACAGCTGACATTCCAACCCACCCTAACACAGTCCTAACAACATACGCTGATGACACATGTATACTGTCTGTGAACAACGACCCAACTAATGCATCACAAACACTACAGACACACATAAAGACAGACACACAGAACCAAAATAAATCCTGACAAATCCCACCAGATCACCTTTACTCTCCGTCGTACACTTCTGCCCTCCTGTGCTACAGTATCCTTTCTAAATACTCCACTAACGCCTGTTGAACAGATTCGATACTTAAGACTCCATCTTGACAAGAGAGTTACTTGAAATTCACACACAAGACTGAAACGACAAGAAACTGCTCCTAGATTGCTACAACACTTACTACAACATTCACTACAAAAAATTTATATACACTACGATAATCAGACCAATTTGGACATATGGAATTGAGCATTGGGGCTCCACCAAACCATCAAATTCCTCCCGCACCCAATCCTTACAATCCAAAATCCTTGATGCTCCTTATTACGTTACAAATAAACTCATTCACAAAGACAATCCCAGATAATCCTCCGAGGCGTCTGAAAAGAAGATGCCCACGGGACCTTCTAATTTAAATTAATGTTTGAAGTACCACCAATGGGTGGTTCCTTCCCA
>NW_027107843.1:421960-445175 GCF_000696795.3 Halyomorpha halys | reverse complement strand
AATAAATATGGTTTTGTTTATTTATGTTGTTCTTTGCTGACCGCACCCCCCGACAAACGTCTTCAAGCATTAATCTACGGTCAACTATCTACACCTCAATAAAATAAAATTGTTGTTATATAAATTTTTATTTAAAATTGTGGGATTAGTGTGGTTCATACGGTTTTTCCTTAGTCTTGTTGATTGATATTTTATAATAAAAAAATAAATCTCACTAAAACAAATAAAGAACCAAAATGATTTTTCTTTAATATTATGAACCCTGAATACATCTCACAGATTTTCTAAAGTCACCAAACATAACTTCATACTTGATAGTTGGCTGTAAACTTTGAATAAGTCAACTAAACGAAGAGAAATTACAATTAGTTCTCCAATTTACAATAATCACAGATACGCAACAACAAGCTGACCTGAGGTGTGAAAGAAGAATAACATGAGCCCACCGCACCAAAAATAAATTCAAGATTACTTCAAACTCTAAAACTGAAATTGTCATAAATCGGAAATTTATACTCACTAATTAAGCGCATTTGTAATTAGTCTATATATATTTAGGGGAACCAAAAACGCCTGCAAATATAAACTAGAAATAAATGAAACATGACATTACAAAGCTGCATTAGCGGTACAAGTTTACATAGAAACCTTCACACCTCCACAGTACAGACCGCGTGCACCACGTAAAGACACACTACAAACGATTTCACGAAAAATTACGACTGAAAGGCCGAATGAAGTTTAGATGAGAAATATCCTTGACAAAACATAATTCGTAACATGAAGATACATACACAAACCGATACAGCAAGAACTACTTCTTCCCTTTTTTATTGCTTCTAAATCCTACGGATATGTAAAGTTTGATATTAAGCGGAGGAATAGTAAGAATTGATCAAATCAATATCTTTGACTGTATTTGAACCATTTTAAGAAGGGGGACTGAGAAAAGTAAATATGGCGGATACAGATGGGTGAAACGGTATTGTGTTAGCTGTCGATGACGGGGCTTATTAAGTGGCTGGTAGGTCTAAACAGAAATTAACTCCGATTACTAATATGCCCTGGATACTCCTCTTAATTATACGTACTATGTCTATAACCGGTAAGCGTCACACTCGGTACGCGTCACACACGGTACACGTATACTCGTAGTCTTCTTGGTCCTGATAGAATCCTAGAATATCAGCTTCCTCCACAGATTGGCTGCCCCTTTAAAATTTCATTTGAAAATCAAAAAGGTTTGATATAGAGGAATAATAGTAATTGTAAGAATTATTCCATTGGTCTGTCTTAAGGTCGGCAAAATGGACTAATATCTATGTATGTTCACAGAAATCCTTAATTAAATTCAGGCTAAAAATACTTTACCAATAAAAAAATGTTAACATTCATTTGACTATTTTCGGCACTGTACAAGTTATTTATCATATATTATGTCAAATTTCATTACTTGCTTTTAAATGAATATTGTCACTGTTTATAGAGTTCTAGTATAGTCATTTACAATATAGATTACAAAGGTTTTATTATCATTATTACGTACTTATATTTTCAATCGTGGTCTTATTTTTAAGTTAAAAGTTTTTTTTTTACATTTATTATAAATGGAAATTTAATTATTTTTAAATAGTATATGGTCGCTTAAGCTGCGATACCCCAAAAAATTCAATACGGTTTTAATACTTAAGTTTTTACGCATTGGGCTCCTTTATTCATTGGGATGGGAGACACACCGAAATATTCTCTGTACAACATAAGTAAAATGGATAAGAATCATATCTTTACACATATATATCTAAGCCATATTAGACATAATGAATTAATTTACAACGAAAATTAATTTATATTGGGTTGTAAGAGGATGAATGGCATAATATCTCGTACTTGGTGTGGCATAGCAAAAACAGGAATGTGTACTAGATTATTTTGAAATAAAAATATTTTATTCCAAATCAATTAAATCACATTTCGGAATAAATTCTTTCACCTCATGATAATCAAGTTTTACTTATGTAAATAAAACCAATAATGTATAAATGAAAATAGGAACCACTTGGTTTTGGAATAGAGATATATTTATTTTATTTTTACTAAAACTTAATTTTCTTTTCTTGTGTATTAATTATACTGTTATTATTCAATCAATTTATATTATATCGATTTAATGATTTTTTACGATTATTTTTATTATTTAATTTGTTTTGTTTTTTCGTTTAGTCTGTATATATGCTATAAATGAATAATTAAAACGCTGATACTTATTGCCCTTTATTTTGGTAGCCAGTATTATTATTCTCTTAAATAAAAAACTTTTAAATGTATAATATTTTATTTTACATATAAGGTGGAATAATAACAATTGTTCGAAAAAAAATTTTAACATAAGAAAACTTTCTGTGAAAAAAGGAACAAGTGAAAAATGTTTTCTGTATCGAATAATCCAGACCTTAACCAGGGCTACAGTGTCATAACCACCCTTAATAATAATATACCCATGTGTTTATATACATAATGATTATTAACCTTCAAAGCTCATCGATCGATAACGATTTGATTATAATTTTTAAAATGGAATTTTGCCAGCCTTTCGGCGGACAGAAGATAACCCTCTAGTCTTCAATAACATTATTTTATTAACAAATATTTTCTATTAATTATAATTTATTTTTAATTAATTAAATTTTCCTAACTGCATTATAATATTTTCATTTAATCTTATTGTCTTGAAAACAAAATCTTTATTTAAAAAGGTTAGAGAAAAAACTATTCCAAAACGTTGTGCTATCCAACTGTATAGGGTTCCTAAATACAGAGCATACTTATATCTAGTTAGACATTTTTTTTTATTATTTCTATAACTTGTAGGCAGTAAATTTCTAATACATTATAGTAATAAATGATTTTTTCCATCTTTTCTTTTTTTATCCTTTTTCCTTATTGATAATCCGGGTTAGTGAAAGCACCAAAATAATAGAATAAAATTATTTATTGTTAACCAACTTTTCAACTAACTTTGCAGGGTTTTCAGGGCTAAATGAAAACAAGATACAAACATTGTAAGAATTGACAGAACATTAATATAAATATACTCAGAAAATACGAAAATATGTAAAAAAAAAAAAATTGCTAGGTTTATAAAATATATAAAAGAAATAATAATAATAATTTAAGGAAGTATAGATATAGGTGGACTGGAAACTAGTTACTAATAAATACAGCCAGGTGTGATCACTTATGAAACTATAACTAGTAACTAGTTACTAGTTACTAGTCCATATATGTATACTTCCTTAAATTATTATTATTATTTATTTTATATTTATATTTATTTTAATGTTCTGTCAATTCTTACAATGTTTGTATCTTATTTTCATTTAGCCCTGACGAAACCTTGCAAACTGTGGCGAAATTGGTTAACAATAAATAGTTTTTTCTACTATTTTAATTCCTTCATTGACTGCCATCGGGACTGTCTTACTACATTTTTTTTCTTATTATTCTTTTCATTATTTATCTAAATAATAATTTAAAATAAAAATATAAATAATAAAATTTGTAAAGAAAATAACAGTAAATATACATGAAAATCTATTTTATTTTCGCACATAAGTATACGCATACATAAAAATAAAGATAATAAATATGAAATAAAAAAATTAAATTAAAAAAAAAAGAAAAAAAGTAATGTATAAATATAAAAAGCAATAATTATATATAAAAGGTAATAAGTATTAAAAATATATAAATGTTAATAACATTAATTCTAAAACGTTTAAGCCCTTGTACTTTCTGCGCACTACCTTCAAGGCTCTTTCTATTGAGCATCAATCGGCCTTAGCCAGAGATCCTTAAAATACAATTCCATTCGTTAGGCCGAACTAATTAATCCTGACAGTAAGAAAACAACAAGACAAAATGAGCAAGTAAGATTTGTGCGGCTGGAACAGGGAGGTGTTTACAGCCGGCATGGAGTAGGGATTGGATATTATTAGTGAACTATCGGAGGTGGAGGAGTTCGGCTGGCTCTAATAATAGTATGGTCGGTTCTCTAGGGCAGAACGAGCTGAAGAAGCTGCGGCGGGAGAACGAGCACCTCAAGAGAGAGATCTGGTCACTCAGGGAGGAGTTGGACAGGCTAGAGGCCTTACTCAGGCAGAAAGAGCAGGTTAGTCACTGTCAACAATCACTAGGATAAGGAATGTTTGTATGTGTGCATGTAGAGTAGAAATTAGTTAGTTATATGAAAATCCATTTTCTTTTTAACTGAATAGCTACATTATATTGGGTCTAAATAGAAATTTATTTGTGGGTTCTCCAACTAATTAAGTACATCGAGGGTTATTTTTCAGTTTGTTGATACCAAAGGAACATAATAAATTTTAAAAAATTGAGGAACATGGTCAGGTGTGAGGACAAGAAGAAAAAAATATTTTTTAACTATCAATAAATGGTTAAAAATTATTTTGTTCCTCGCACCCTAAGCATCTTCAAATAAAAAACATGATATTGATAGAATGAAATGAAAGGGCTATAGCTCCAAATTATTTTCTTGCGCTACATAAATGTTTTACAATAACATAAGATTGTAAAAATATATTTTTGTATTGTATTGTAGATATGAAATCCCCGAGACAAAATAACCTTACTAAAAAAACAACTGGAAATAAACCTTATTTTCAATAAATTAAGATGAATACTTCAGGGTGATGTATATTTTATAATACATTTTGTTACAGTGAATGGGGTAAAAAAGAAAATGTTTGAAACTGACCAATAAAAAAGACCGAAACGTTAAAAAATTATGGTATACATCGCACGTTATTTTCTTGCACTATATATAATGTTGTGTTTTTTAAGAGAGTAGAAATAATAATTTTATCTCTCTACAATATTAAAAAAGATTTTAGTGATCACCGTGTAATATTTTATTTTACATATGATCACCGTGTAATATTTCATTTTTCACATAAATACCGTATAATAGTTTATTTTACATATAAGATAGAATAATAAAAATGGATCGTAAAAAAATGAGTTAAACAAATGAAGAACGAATTTTTAAGAAAAAAAAAGAACACATTAAAAATGCTATCTGCATAAAATCATCCAGACTTTAATCGGAGTTACAGTGTCGTACCCACACTTTATACTTAACAAAAATAAAACAATGCATAAAAATAATACAATATAAACTACAGAATACATGTAATTACAGTTATATCATTTGAGCAACGAGTATTACGATTAAATGAATAGTTGTAGAATTTGTAAACTGGGTTTGTTCCGATAGTAGGTACCCCCTAGTCAGTCTTGTGCAAAAATTAGCTATAATTTAAACAAATAGCTAAAATTTCCATGGTTACGATATTTATTTATCAATGGTTCATTCATGAATAAGAGTCGTTTCTAAAAATTAGCAATAGTTAAAACTAATGGCTGAAATTGCCATGGTTACAATATTTATTTATCAATGATTCATTCATGAATAAATATCGTTTCTGAGGCAATTTTAGCTATTAGTTCCCTCCATAGCTAATTTTTGCCCATTTCTGCCCCTCGTTAACCTAAATAGAAACTTTATTTTATATAATTTATTAAAATTCTTAAGACTAGTATTTATCTATTAAATAAATCAAATGGTATCCTTATTAAGTCTCAACATTCTTTATTATATCAATAGTCCAATGTTTCGGCCAATACGGCCATCATTAAGGACAATCATAAATAAAAATTCATACCTCACATCAAAATTTAAAACAATGTTTTACAGGCTATTTTGCCAAATTTAAATCAAAATCACCCTATTTTTTTAGAGCTTTATTAATTTTTAAAACTTTAATTTTGGATTAAAAATACACTATCCACTATGCGCACAATGTCCAATTGAAATTTCAATTAGTCATCACGCATCTTGTTCAATTAAAAATAAGACAAGTAATGGAAATCTTAATTATTTAAAAAGAGCATTCAAATTAATGCAGTTATACATCTTGAAAGTTTTCCATGCTACCAACATCGTACTGTTCATTTTAAAAACAATTGTGATAAGTATGATTCGATCACAGTTTAAAACTTGACAAAATTTCGATTAGAAATCTTTAAAAAAAAATTAATAATTAAATATGTAAATACGTAGGTGTTAATAGTTTAACATTTAAGGAAATTGATACAAAAAAATAAATTAAGTAAAATGTTTATCTTTCTTAATTTGTTTTTAGCATCAATTTTCTTAAAATGTTATTTAATGGTCACCGTTTGTGCGATTTATAATCGAAATTTTGATATACCAATAAACAAAAAAAGGTGAAAAATTACCTATAATAAACAAATTAATTGTAAAGAAAATAAATGTTGAATTTTTTTCAAGATGATTAATTACTTTAAATGTTATATACAATAATATACAGCACTTATTTGTGAATCAATACCTCAAGATGGACGGATAGTCCGAAATGTAGAAAGGAATATTTTACTAAGGAAAAGTTAATAAAAAAAATAAATAAAATGATTGTAGTAAGAAGGAAAAAAAGTAAATGTCACTAACATCTCCATTTTGGAAAAATGCTGTGACTATCGGTAAGTGAACTAGTTTATAACAATCACATTCTACTAAAACATACTACAAGTAGTAATTAATGTAACTTATTACATAAAATTTTTTGAAAACTAAAAATCTTGTCTCAACAGGTGCCAAAACTAGTTCAATAGCAAATCGTTAGAGAAGGAACCTTAGGCCCAAACATTAAGGGGTTCCATATTATCCCCCCCCCCTTTGTATTTTTCAATACTTTTTCGTTCTTTATACCATTGTTTAATATAATTATATCCAGAAGAATGGATTTATTCATTCTCATATTACAGAGGTACTGTACTTATCTTTTCAGGTGAAAGGTTTGACCTGCAGATTTCCATAAATAAACGCCATGTTTAGTAATTATTAATTATTAATGTTCAATTGTTACAATATATTAAAATCCTTTCAAACGTCGGCATAAAATAAATAAATATAGTTTTGTTTATTTATGTTGTTCTTTGATGACCGCACCCCCCGACAAAATTCTCCAATCATAAAATCCTTTCAATCTAACTCATCTAACAATTTTTTTAAGCTATAGTGAATATCCTTCATCTAAATTATTAGAAATAGAAAGTAGAAGTCTACTCGCCGTCCGCGGTTTGTTCTGGAAATACTTGGCGAATTGTTGGAGACTTGGAACCAATATTATAAGTCACTCGACGATGATATGCAAATCTCCTCACTACCATCCATCTTTCCATTTCACAACTTTGCTTGATTAGAGGTTTCCAACGGCTTTATCTCGACCATTTTTAAAGATGAATGAAAAATCCTGAGTGTTCTGGTATCGCTATCGCAAAATATTACATTGAAATTAAAAATTGTAAATATTCAATGCATTAAACTTAGTTTTGATTTATTGTTTTCAATAATAACCAAGAAATAAATTAACCTCCCCTCAAATTCTGAGGTGTTGCGTTTCAACAGACGTAGAATCCAAAAATTCATCATACAAGAGATTATTTAAAACCCAATGTTTAAATTTAGGTTTCGCTTTCGTCTTCAATTTTTCTTTTTTATATATATCTTTTATTATTTATATAGTCCATCTCTCCCTCTTTTTTATATGTACGTTACTGTTGGTTCTATTTTACGAATAAACTGTCAAATAAATAAAAAGGTTTATGCTGTGTATCGAATGTCCAAAACAACTCTACCATCAGTGAGGTCGGGCTGGTTCTCTTTGCGAACGACACACTCGTATTCACCTCATCCTAAAAGCTTTAATCCATTTTAAACAGACTTCAAATCATTAAAGATTATTTTTAATATAGTTAATTATTCCACATTAATAAAAAAAAATTGAAGATTTATGACTAAATTTTGACTTAGTATAAATTATTCATACCCAATTTCATCAGTAATACTACAATAGACACAAGTAGTAAATATGAAGGCCCAGGACAATGACAAAAAAAAATTAAAAATAAAAAAATTAATTATTGACGGGCAAATTCTGTTTTCATGAATAAATAAGCTCTCAGCAGTTAATGTGCTTTTATAGATTAATAATAATTGTTACATAACTAATTTAAAAACAAAAATTGAGTCTTAACAGTTTGCATTTCGTAGTTTACACATTCAAGTTTTTTGCACACCTGTTTCTCCACTTAGTCTTCAAAAATAGGAAAATCAAAAGAAACGTTCAAAGATAGCTGCACGACTAGATTAACTACAAAAATAAAATCTCATTCGTGTGGCTTATAATTATTTCCCTTCTCCAAAAGATATACAATGTCTTTGCCTTCAAAATTATTATTTAAGTTCTATAAGGGGCGTGTGCACCATCTAAACTACGATTAGTAAAATCAATAATTATCTCCTGCACTAAAAACGTTAACCTTCAAATCTGGTAGTAAAATTTACCGATCTACATTTAGGTAGGTAACCATACTAGAAACCTTCCATATTTCCATTTGGATCTGTTGTCAAGCAAGGTATATGTATTACTCCGCCTCTTTCCAAATTCAATAAAATAAATTTGATCGATATAGACGATTTGACAAACGACGATGACATCAAAGAATTCTTTGCTCAGCCAGTAATGAAAAAAAAGTATTTTGTCCTCGATTAAGTCATAATTTACAGTGGTCGGATGAAGGATGCTTTCAGAAATTTTTAGGTAACCTTGGTAACCCGGTTAACAAAACTGTAAACCAAAAAACAGGTCGCTAAGCTAAACTACTAAACTCCCGGACATTTCCAAGTTATATAAATCTTAGTTTCACCGGAGATTGGTGCAACCGACCCTGTGTATTTTAAGGGTGTCTGAAAGGTTATTTCAGGCCAGAAAGTATTACAACCCTGTCACATTTAAATGAAAACATCAATCAAAGTTTCAAAAAGCACCTACGCTTTCTGGAAGTGTTAGAATACGTTTTGTAAAGTTTAATTTTTTTAAAAAATCGAAAAAGAGAACAAAGAACTTTTTTCATGTTTGCTAAATTATTTAACACAAATTAACTTTGATTTTTAAAAGTCAAACCCCCTGGTTTCTAACCTTGCATCCTCTTCCATTCCTGACAATCCTTCGAGGCACCTGAAAAGAAGATGGCCACGAGACCAGCTAATGTAAAATGTCATTAGAGTGCTACCAATGTGTAGTTCCTCTACACGCCTGTAACACTCCATATTAACTAAGATCATATTTAATATATGTATTATGTAATATATAGTTGTAAATTTCAATAAAGATATTAAAAAAAAATTTAAAAGAATTAAAACTGTCAAATATTTACAAAGCTGCTAAATGTAAACACGGCTTAATTATGCTAAATTTGTTACTGTCTTATTTTATTTGACATTTAAATTATTTTAGTGCTGCTAATACATTTCACTATAATTAAAAAGTGAAGTGTATTACAATTTTTTTTTCGTTACATGCTACCTATAACTCAGCATATATTACTATAACTTCTGTAAAATGTATTATTTTTTTATGTATACATTTTATAGACTATCCATTGTTATATTGTTTGTATAATAAAAATGTGGTGTCTTATTAAATAACTAAGCTATTATCAGGTATACATTAGTCTAACATTCTAATTAATACAATAATAATCATGATCTTGAATATTAATATATTTTTTAATAAGTAACAAATAAATATTTTTAGATATGAATAGTAACGAGTGGAGAACAAATGATGGCAGAGACCGACTATAAATCCTTGACATACTTTAGGTTCCCAATTCAAAGAAAAAATAAAAAGCTCTATGATCCTAAATTTAGTACGAGTTTATATATTCTATGTTTACAGCTAAGCACATGTTATGCCTTTTACCTAAGCAGAATTTGAAAAATATTTACACTATATTTGACGTCAAGCTCAAACATTTAGTAAACTTTAAACATTTTTACGATTAAAATATCATGTTATAAAATCTAAAATAATAAAATAGATAAATATCCTATAACCTAGATATTTCATATACGTAATGAACATTAATGTCCAATACACGATAATAAAAAAATGACATATAGTTTTCTTTTTCTGAACCAGATATCATGGACCAATAACGACGAAAACGATGAGTTTGAAATTATTGAAGGACAATTTAAGTTTAACTGTTGTTTTCTTTCAAATTTAAGTATTATTTTTTATCGTTTATAAAGAAATAACTATTATGTTGCTTTTATGAAGATAAAACTAGCCTTGAACTAGAAATAATTAATTTTTTAACCTACCCTTACCAAATAAATGCATTATTAGGTGCTGCAAACTCCACTCCATATTTCTTTTTTACATCTAAATGATCATATTTTTTTTTCAGTCAAACCTTCACAATTTCATTATTCATTTTAAAATGATATTTTATCAAAGTATTTATATATAATAATATATAATCAGAAATTAACTAACTAGCCAAAAGTAACCAAATTTACCAGTTCACAAACGCCTTATGAGTTAATTTCTGATTTTATATACAGCTTTTATAAAATACTGTAATAAAATAAATAATGAAATTGAGAAGTTTTGAATGGAATAATAATAAAGAATAAAATAGGCACAAAAATAAACAAAGACTCAAAAAACTCAGAAAAGCATCCCAAACTCTTCAATTCCATGTCACAACCCTCGAAGAATGGTGTCGTAATTGGAGGATTAAAACAAATTTCAACAAATACCATCAAATTACCTTTACCCTTATTAATAACTAGCCTTAAAAGCAGAATCGAGAGATTTGAACGGAGTCCTCCGTGCAAGTACAGGAGCGATCTGGGATCAGAGCCTTAACAAATGGGGGAGAAGAACTAACAATGAACTGCTTGCAGAGACTGGTCAGTCAATATCTCATGATATGAAGGCAAGGAGATTAAGATGGACGGGACATGTGGCTAGAAGCAGTCCATCAGAACGTCTCCACACAACAATAAATGCCTGTGTAGTAGGCAAGAGGTAACGTGGGAGGCCAAAAACCAGATGGATAGAGAGAATCAACAAAGATGCGAATAAGGTGCATACAGAAAACTGGAAACCTACTGCCCAAGATGGGCAAGCATGAAGAAGGCTGGTTTGGGCAGCCAAAGATCTATAAGGTCTGTAGAGCAAAAAAAATGAAATAAGTGTATTTAAATAATTTCATACTTAAACCAAAAATAGATGTTATACTGAACTAAAAATATTTTTAAATCAATAAGAGAAAGGTAAGACACTATTAATATAGGTATTTCTTTCTTGACTGTTGATATATACGTATAGAAAGATTCATAAAAATAAATACATAAATCAATAGAATAATTCATGTGAAATATTTTTACATCAGTTAAGAACTGTCCAAGCTACAAACAAGACCTGAACAATACCACTTAATCGTAAAATGATCATAATATAGATTAAAATCTTTTATCATGACATCTAATGAATCTTAATTTTAATATTCAAATTTATTATTTTTAATATAAACGTTGTGAAATTATAAAATAATTTTTAATTGTTTATTTAAACTGATAAAAAAAAAGATAACTTTATTTACATAAGATGAGCCACTAAATCATTTAAAAACTTGAGATAAGTTATCTGAGTTGTCAGAACGTAGGTTTCAAGTACGAATAATTATCGTATTTCATAAGAAAAATATTGGTTTAATGCTAATGAGAATAGTAAAATAAAATTATAATAATTCATTATAAAAAATATCTTACGATTTCTTCCTCGTTTAGTGATAATTAAATATAATATAAAATATAAAAATTTTACTTGAAAATAAATTTTAAAAAAAAGGGTTTTCAGGAGACGAAAAATAAAGTTCAAAAAATTCTCTATAAAAATTTATTCATTCAATACGGTTTTAACCAGGATATTATAATGATTTAAAATTTAATATACAACTTAAATCATTTATATCAATCGATAGAGTTGTTTTTCAGAGTCTGATTATGTACTTAACTCAACATCGACATTTTTTGGACTTTAATCCTTTATACGTATCAGTACAAAATTGGTTCTCTTGATGACAAATAATAGTAATATAATTTAAAATAATTATTAGAATTAGTGAAAAATAGTTCTATGAATATGATCCAAATTTAAAAAAAACATTATAAAATGTTTTTAATTAACCAACGAAAAAAGAACTTATAAATAATCTTGTAAATTGACGAAAAAGAAAAATTATTTTCCAATTATGACAACTTAACCAGACTAGAATTATTTCTATTCAAGAATATTATAGTTTATTTTTTTAAAATAAATTCTCCAATAAAAACGTTTAGTTCTCTCTCGACTTTAGCAATTTACTATGAAAGAATATTTGACGACAATCTTAAAGGTCTAACAACCCTCGAACAAAGGCTAAATATAACATAAGATCAAATATAACATCAAAACAAAAACAATAAAAGATGCAAAAAAATATAAACATTTTTTACTTGTCAGAAAACGCCAGCTTGTCCACCCACGTTTAATCCAATGTTTTATTTTTTTTACTAGAACTTCAAGACAATCAACGAACAGCGTAAGAAGAAACCAATGAAAGAAAAAATTGTAATTAATAAGTAACTGATAACGTTGTTCTTCATTAATTAACAACCATACTAAAAGAAATTTTGCTTTATTTTACAAAAAAAATTTTAAAAATCTGTACCACTACAACCCATGAAGGGTTCATCAGTACTTTATAAAGAAGTACCGTTACTAGACCAACGGTTGTGCAAAAGGTGGTGGGGTTTGGTCAGAATCACACACTCGACCGCCAGATTTTTACCCAATTAAGGGTACCCAATTTGAGGCTGGGTGGACCCCAAGGAGGGCTCCAGAACCCACGGGAGTTGACTCGTGGCTACAATAAAACAAATAACATTTTTCAGCTCATCCGGATTCGAACTCGGATCCTTAGAGTTAGTATCAACGCGCTTTACCCCGTGGCTACCGCGCTCCCTTATCAAATCCAAAAAATACACATCATAAATTATTAACACAATACCCTGTCGAATGTGAAAGTTCATAATAAATGTATACATTATGATTCAGATTTTTATTATTAGCTAAAAATTCCTTCAGTATGACCACTACTATACATCTATTATATATTTTTTTAAGTCTATTTTTTTTTGTTTCACTATTTACTTAGGTAGATGTATTCATTATTATAAATTTTAATGGTTTTATCATTGCTGTTTATTCCGTCAGTGTACAGTTACTATCATAGTCCTCTTTCACAACTAAAGCGTTAAAATATAAACACATGCACTCATATTTCTTTTATTATTAATACATAAAACATTAAAATGATCGTACTTAAGCAAATATTAATAAATTAAATAAATAGTTATTATATTAGCTCATAAAAACTCAATATATATTTTTAAATTGCCAATAAAAAGAGCAGTAGTTAAATTAGTCTATTAATGCATTGATCAAAACATTTATAAACATGGAAAAAAATTTCTTGCCGTCAGTAAACACATTCACATATCAATTCGAGAGATTCTCTTATAGAGGTCAGTTATTTTAGGCTAAAATAATTTCGTCTATATGAAGACCTAGGTGGGTGTTAGCAGTGATATATAGAACCATTAGATCGGCATAAATAAGACTCGGGAGATGTTGGGTTTGTTTCTAACAACTTGTATAAGGGGACCCGGCCACTATTAATAGTGATTGACGTCAGGAGGGTTAAGTACTACCACCGTCCTCAAGAAAGCTCAAATTGAAAAGTAATATTATATCTAAAAGAAATGTCTGATTTTAAAGAAAAAATATGTACTCCTTAAAATATTTTCATCAGCTAATTAAAAATCCCAGAGCCTGATTATCCCAATAGACGATGAAAAGAAACTGACTACTGACCGACTGATACAGAGCAGTGACATGCTATTCATAAGTACACAAATAGGGATGGTGGGTGTGTGGGCGAGGGGCTATCATATGTGAAAATATATCAACTTTTTACCAGAATCAACTTCAGAGGTAAAAAAAAAAAAAACACAATCGCTGATTCGATTTTAATAATAGACGGAGGAACATAAAAGGAAAATCCCCAAGGAAACAAAATAATACAGGGAAAAATATGCTTTCCAATTAATACTAAATTTAATAATAACAAATATAAATAAATTAAACTATACTATACCCTCCTAGTATTACAAACAATTTTTTTAAATTAAAATATACACATATACAAAACAAAAGGATCCTTTCTCTGATTAAAGAAATAATAATAAACTAGAGAGAAAGAAAATTAAGATGCTTAAATATAAAAAAATCCTATAGAATGAACAGAGACAAAAAAAAAAATTAACTCTCCAATATTAAATAAACACTAGAAAACAAAACACTCGATATTTGATATAATAAAAAAAGGAAGTCACTCATAGTAGGTGGAAGAATAGAAGCTTGTCGAAATGTGTTTATCGAATAAAAATAGATAAGTCTCCAAATCTCTTCCGAAATGGCCGCCGTAGTTCAAATGGTGAAGGGCTGGTAACAATTCGGTGGATGAAGGCCGCTCGCAATACTCTACCCCAAAGAATCGGAGGCTAAATAGTGGCCGTGAGCCGGTGAGTGGATGAACCCTGCCTGGTGGATGAAAGGGCTTTAACGGTAGGTGTGAGAAAGGAAATCGCTGGAAAGGGTAATAATTGGGCGGAGTGTTTACAGGAATCTGAAAGCTAAATAAACTATACGAAAGTGTAGAACACAATCAAGCTGTACAGTACAGGTGATAATCACCTACATGTGCCACAAAAAGAAGAAAGCTTCTAGCGCTTCCCTAAACTAGTTTAGGAATACATGTGACATGCAAAGCCAAAAGTACTACATGGTAGGTGACTAAGAAATGAGTTACTATTATTGAATAGTATTTTATTTATTATAAGAAAAAGAACCTACATTATTTATATTTTCTAAAATATTCCTAATGTTCAAATTAAATTATGTTGATTTTAAATAACCCAATTGTTACGTACTGGGTCCAAAGGGAAAGTTCAGATAAGATGAACGTCTTTACCATATAAAATCAGAAAACTTGAGTATTTACACAACACTTGAACAACTTGTATCAGGTTTGGGGACACTCAATAACTGTTGACTAAAAGATAAGTAAAAGAGTTGTTTGCTATTTAATCGAAATTATATCCCGATTATTTAACATCACGCAACAAAAAACTAGACACTACAAAACTAGACAGTCTACAGAAATTTATCTATGTCCAAGCAATAGTCTGCATAAATGGGAAAACAGGATGGAAAGTATCGATCAGAATTTAATAAGGCACGAGTCAATGAATCTAATTCATAAACCACAGTAATTTTCGCACTGTATATAATTGAGAAACCGTAACAATAAAACAAATTGATATAATATAATATTGATATAGGAATTTTGATGGAAACATAAAAATCGAAATAACCTGTAAAGAACATACTATCTGCTGTCAATTATATTTAAAATAATGACTTAAAGTTAATAAGCAGATAGGTACATTGACAAAAAGTAGAATGCTAAATAAGTAAGATATTAAGGAATTTAGAATTAAGATATAATTGTATGTTAGTTTTAGAGCTGTAATATAAGTGATTAAATTAGTGATTATATTGAAGCTAATTTTGAACAAAAAAAAAATTTATTGGAATATAATTTTAGTTGATTTTAATGTGCTGAAACCATTTTATTACTCCAATTTTTTATGATTTTTTGCAAAACAAGGTTTAACTTACCTATAAAAACGATTACCTATAACAACTTCAACAGGATGAAGAAAATTTATAACACAATAAATCTTATATTATGATGATCCAAAAATGAGGATGATCCAAAATACAATTCATTATTTCTATCACCCTCCAACTGTCATAAACTCATAATTTCCTTCTTAGAGTACAGGCCAATGTAAATTAATGAATAAAAGAGATATTTAATAAATTCATATTAATATTACTAGCAAATTCTTGTACAATCTTCGAATTAAGCTGCAACATGACAATAGAGCAAATACCTGATGATGGGGTTGACAACCCCGAAACGTTCTTGGTTTTAATGAAATAAAATAAAATAATTAAAACAAGGAAGAGTACTTTTCATTCAAAGAGCTGATTAAGTATGAGCTATTTAATTTAATTAAGAGAGATTCGCTTAATCTACTTTCATTTTCCAATTCTGAAATAATAAAGTACTTAATTAATAGGGCAGTATATAAGTGTAAATAACAACACTTTAGATAATATTTATGGCCAGCGGTAAGGGGGAGGAGTATAAATAATAAAATATAAGTAAGGTATGTCAATTGTGGTCAGTACTTGGATGGTTGATTGCCTGAAATGGTTAACCACTCATACCGGAAAGCAAAATGTCGCCCTCCCCTCTTCCCCTCTTCGAGTTTATGAGACCCGTCAGACTAATGGAGGCAACTCACACCGACCGGGCTGATGACCTTACCCGTGTGTCTTAGTCGGGGATCACGTTTTGGTTCTCTAGGACGTGAAATGGCCAAACGAAGGTTCGATCTACAGGACGGTTTGCTTTGGGGACAGAAATGTTGATCCTCGTGCACCTGCTGACCCCAACAGCTACAATCCATGGATCTAGACGATTTGAATAGCTGAAAAAGGACACTACTGAATTGGCTCCAAAGAGACTGAATTAAGGAGGTATGACCATAGACTGACCAGACATCCCGTATTTCCTGAGGAACAATTATTTAAGAAGGCATTGTGGTTAGTAATCATGTTAAATCACCTTTTTTTTCCTACAGGATCCGACGTTCTTGGTTTACCTCAGGGAGGTGATCCAATCCCAGAGTCAGTTCAGGACTGATATAACAGAGTATAAAATTTTAAATAGCTTGATTCAAAGTTGGCCTCGGCAGTCAGTTTCTTACCTTCAGCTCTATCTCACACCATTAAACAAAATATAGCCAAAGATTTGCTCGAACTTATCACGCTGACAGTAATTAAGCGCTGGATACTATTTGGGTAAACAGCATGTGCATTATTATATCGCGAGAATCGCAACATAATAATATTGTCTTCACAGGAGCAGTTTGTTTTATTGCTTCAACCTTTCGTAAACCTAGGTATATAAAAAAAATTAGGGTTAAAGAAAAAAACAAATGTTCATTCAAAAAACGTAAGGATTCCCTATCACTAATTCGGGGCAGCGTGATCAGGCGTGCAAATGACGTATTACTGACGAAAACACCAAAATAAGAGATGACGAACATATCGGTTTTATCTTTTTGTAATGTTCCATTCGAAAATAACAAACTTTTGCACTGTATCGAAGGTCATCGCATGGGGGAGAGCAGAGGTGTGATTTTGCATCCATTTCATAACCCATAGAATACGGTTTTGAAGGCTTTAAGGTTTTTTTTCTAAGCAGAACAATAACATCAAGTTGGAGGTAAAATTCAGTCAAAATTTCATTTTTTTTAGAAGTCAGTTTTCTTCAACGATTCAACCTTTTTTTTTTTCAAGAATTTAAGTTCGACCCCACATAATTGGATTAGTGATAGAGAAGGATTTTGAGGAGTAACAACTTTTTTCACACAAAAATTGGCTCGATTCGTGAATAACCTCAAAATATGAACCGTTCTTCCTAGGTGGTATTCGTCTACATACGTAAAGGATATGTATCATTATTTCACAATATTTTTTTTATTTTTGAACGAAAACGGCGGAAACTAATTTTTACCTCGATATACATGTGTTATCAAATTCACACACTCCGGTAAGTGAAACAGTTTCAATTTTTTTTAACCCATGTTATTAATTGAGCAAAGAGAACGTTCTAATTAATTTTCAAAAATAAAAGAAGATTAGAGTATAGAAAAAAAAGTGTATTAGAAATAAAATTGACAATCGTACATCGAACATTCAGCACTCCAAAAAAAAACTCTTAATACAAATAATTCTCACTTGATGAATAATTTAGATTCCATATTTCCCTTTATTACTCCTGTATACTCTGACCGAATTTTAATGTTTTAGTATCTCTGGAAAGATGAGTTTTCTCTGATCTGATTATAATAATACAATATGAAGATGCTAGATTTGAAGGTTATAAAATGTCATACATAATATATTTAAATTCGTGGAAGTATTTTATCTAATTCCTCAAATTCAAATCGACCAAGTAATTTCCGATTCGTTCCACTTGGTACGTTAGTCTTCTTGATACCACAAAAATGTAAAGTTAGTTGTCTGAGTTCCCTCTGAGCCCCACATGATTTTCTTGACTTTCGTGCCCAAAAAATATAATTATATACCATAAATTTTACAAAAATCTTTATGTATGTAATGACCATGAAAAAAAAAAATTAGTTTCTGATCTACGCACCAAAAATGCTTAATTTTGTTAGTCATTTTTTATTTACTGGAGGAATTGAAATAACCTATAACCTTCCCGGGAAAACACTGAACATTTAGCAAAATCCCCATCGACAATCTGATGAACGGTACAGCTGTGTATAAAATATGAACAAGCAAATACTTATTTTTATATATTAGATGTGTTAATTCTGTGATCTAATATTTTTATACCATGCTGAGGTATTGGTGAAACCTGTGAGCAATTTGTTAAAGCTGGTATTTGATAAACTTAAACCCAAAGGAATTTTCCAATAATAAATTAAATGTCAAATGGAGTTAAATAAATACTTTCAATTAAAATAAATCCAATACTAATCTCAATCAGGAGACCAATATTATATTTACAGGAGGGTATAATAAAATGAATTGTATTTTCAAAAAAATTCAGCCAGTCTTCTGTTTCATTATGTTGTCAGCTGGACTGAAATATAAGCCTCATCTCTGAAAGGACTTAAAGGATATGCCCAGATGGCATATAAAGATGGCAGGCATCACACCCCTTTACAGATAGCTCCTTTATCTCCACCTCTCATGCCTCTCTTTCCATTTGTCCTTCATTTAATTAAAGATCACGCTAGCTTCCAAGGCCCTCTTTTTCATCAGAGGGATCAATTTTCTTAAGCCAATTCATCAGGCGGTAGAAGATTAAACTAATCTAATATATTTTTTTGTTTAAAGGATAAAGATATTAAGTTTTTTTTCTCTTTATTTGATTCAATTAAATAAACACTGGAAGAAGATAGTTGACAGTATGAAGTAGATTGTAGATTGTAGTAGATTGTAGAAGTAGATGTAGATAAAATATATATATAAAAAATAATAATATAAGGAAGTATATATTTATAAATTATAAAAAATCTTACCCTTCCTAAGGGTTAATGGAAGAAGTTGGGAAATTTTCTACCTGACCTTCCTTTCCCCATTCGTTATCTCTGCTTCAAGACTTATTTCCCCAATGTTTATTTGTTATTTTTATTAATTTTCTTAATATCTCCCTTTTACATATTACTACATCTCACCTATGCCATATTTACATCACCTATCTGTTCTATCTTCTACACCTACCTCTTTACCATATTTATAACTACTTCTAACGAGTATTTTTCAACAATTTATTAGTCTAGATCTGTATTTAGATTTTAGAACTTTATTATACCAGGGCCCTGTTTCATAATGAAAGCTAATGGTATTGGCTCATAAATACAAGTATAGAAACAACGTAGTAATAACAGTAATACTTATTTTTTCATAAAAGGGATGACTTTTATTGATATTACAGTAGTTTAAAAATTCTAAAGTTCTAAGTTACTATTGTACAAGTCAGTGTATTATGAAACCCCAGGTTGTATGTATTAGTAACTAGTTTCTAGTCCACCTAAATATATACTTCCTTGTATCATTATTATTATTATTTATAAACATAACATTCTTTAAAAATATTTTCTCAATTCTATAACGTTCTTGTTTTTTCATTTAGCCCCGACGAAGCCCTGCAAAGTTGGGCGAAACGTTGAAACAATAAATAGTTTTCTTTTTACTATTTTGATACCTATATTGACCACCACCTTGAATATCTTCCTACAATAAAATAAACATTCAAATAAATATCCAATCACGGTCGAAATATTTATTGTTCATTAGTTTTTCTTGGAAGGCTTCCAAAATGACTTGTCCGTAACCTAATAAGGAGTACATAATTGAAAAAAAAAAGTTTCTGGGACAAAGTCATTTAAAATAAACAAAAGTGTAAGGAAAAAAAATTGACCAAATAATCGGTTACAGACATTATTTAAAATTTTTAATGTTATCATCGAACCCAAATATTTTCACCTATCCTATAAGTATTTCACCGAATTGGTAGTCATTTCTGCTGCAAACCATATATTTTGTTATATCCATATTTATTTCAAGATTTAGTTCTTTGCTAGATTTTATCAATGTGGTTTCATAGTTTCCTCGTCTTCACTCAACTATACAAAATCATCAACATAGTCAAGAAGGTAGATTTTTTTTTTTAATAAAAAAAATGAAACGTTAGCTATGTACAAAACTAGAAATAATAAGAAAAAATTGAATAATAATGAAGCAATATATTCACTAATAAAAAATAAATTAAAAAGAAAGAGAACAAACAAACAAAATTATTTACAAAAAGTTGCTTCACTCTATGGACATTTTGAAAAATTTCTGTCAGAAATAATTATATAAGTATTCTGCAAAACTATATGAAAAAATTAAAATTAACTAATAAAACCGTAGGTTGAATTTTTTGAGTTACGATGAATCGCAGTCTAAGCGACAATATGCTATTTAAAGATAATTAAAAGTATGAATATAATTAATATAAAAAAAAAAAACTTTCAGCATAAAAATGAGAAAATAAAGACGTAATAATAATAATAAAACTGTAACAATATTTATTACAATGCGAATAACGATGTTTAATATAATTTATTATGTCTGGATTATAGATTATTAACTGTGGGCTATTGAATTTTACATATGCTAATAATCTTGTGCACTTTTATTTTAGGAGAAGAATTGTTTTTCAAATAATGTCAGGCTAACAAAAAGAACACCAATATAATTCACTAACGCTAATATTTATTTCACATATTTAACAAAAGCAACGAACTGTATCATTGATTCGATTGATATTTTTTTAAAATATCAGTGTTAAATTTAATTATTATTGTTTCCGTTTTAATTGTAAGTTAAAAATGTAAAAGTTGAAGCTGATGAAAAACTATACTAAATACATTAAATAGGAATACAATTATTTTTGTACAAAAAAAAGTGCAACTATATTACAAGTATATAAAAAAAAAAAAAGTGCAGAAAGTATAGTTTTCATTTCATTTTCGGACTGGGTAAAGTTAAACAAGGATCACATAAATATAAATACAAGACATAAAAATTATGAACTAATAACACAGATAATAAAATTAAAGAAAAAAACGGTTGGAAAGGTTTCGCAATAATGTTTATACATAATAAATATTGATAAAACAAGCAGTTACATAAAAGGCATCGAATAAACATAGCAAGGAACAAATATACGATCAACCTATAAAATAATCAGGAACGCGCTCCTGTTTACCAACAGCAATGATAACAGACAGGAGAATAAATTCAGTTAGAAATTTTCAATAAATATCACTACAAAGTAGTGAGTTTCAGAAGTTTACGAAGATTGTAATATCTATCAATAGATAAAAAAATTTTAAAAAAATATTGGCGGTAACCTTGTTGGAAATCATAAGGTTTCATATAATTTTTAAAAAAATAAATAAGTAACAGGAATTTTAAATCGATTAGTTTAAACACTCTTTAAATGACTCTGAGGTTTTTTTTTTTTTTTTTTTTTGTGAAAGCAAGAATGACACACACAAAAAAAAAAAATAAATAAATGATGGATTATTTTAATCTATATCAACCGAACCCATTAAAAAAGTTGTATATTTCATTTTAAAAGATAAAAAAAACTTTCATCATATTTTGTAAGATTTATGCTTCCTCATTATTCCCCACAACAAAGAACTTAGGTCTCAATATAAAATTATTTCAGTATGAAAACGGTAAAATATTTTAGGAGGACATGAAATCTCCTCTAAATAGGCTCATAAAAATATGAAAAGGCCAAAATAGAAGATAATAAAAAATAACCCTCTTTCTCTTGTGTAATTAGGTTTATATAAATTTTTCCGAATATAAAAGAAAAAACAACCATACCAAATTGTTTATTGATTGGGAAAACCACATGTACATATACATACAGCTTTAGAATAGAATTCAGAGCAAGCTTAAAGTAAGACGGTAGAAAATCCTTATTTTAGAAAACTTGAGATCGTTCAGGTCATTTAACAGCCTAATGACTCCTATTTTTCCCTAAGAATTGCTCAATTAGTCCAAGTAAAGCTAAATATAAAGAGAGAAATAAAGGGAAGTCTTAGAAAACGAAAGTCATTCAGTATACGTATTGTACGATAGCTCGTAAATGACAATGAGATAGTTATAAAATTTATATCGTATATGAAAACTTTACCAATTTGTACCCCTTAATTAAATAGCTAAAGAAGAAGCCACATCGAATTTATATTCTATTTTATTCTCTCAAAATTATTTTTTTTTCTGTTGGTTAAGTAATTACTACTTCAGTAACAACCGGAAAGTCTTTTGTAATGTGCATTTACAGCCAATTACATGGGGAATTACAAATAGAGATAATAGAGGATTACATCAAAAAAAGGTTCCTGAAGTTCAACTCCCAGTTACCGACCGTTAAAGGAGCAGAGACCTACAACTTGGGAAACCCAACCACAGCCGTAAGACTGAAGCACAGGCTACTGCAGGACATCCTGTTTCTATATTAATCAGTTCTGTTATTGTCCTTCTAAAATTTTATTTTATCTCAATTTTTTTTTCTCTTCATCTTTTTCTTTAATTCACTTTCTTTTTTTTCCATTAGAAATCAATCATTTATTTTGTTATATCCATAAACATCATTTTTTTGTTATTAAGTTTACATTTATCTTTTATTAAGAAATATTATTTTATCTTTTATTTTTTTTTAATTTGTAACGTTTTTTATAGTTAAGGGTGTCTTTCGCATTAGACTATACCCCCCCTCCCATAATCAATTTTTTTTTATTATTTATTTAATGTAATTTACAACTGTACAAAATAAATATGTTGTATGTTTCATATACACTTGAAAATCTTGGGAAGGAACCACCCATCGGTGGTACTTCAAACATTAATTTAAATTAGAAGGTCCCGTGGCCATCTTCTTTTCAGACGCCTCGGAGGATTATCAGGGATTG
>NW_027107843.1:415047-421910 GCF_000696795.3 Halyomorpha halys | reverse complement strand
AACCACCCATCGGTGGTACTTCAAACATTAATTTAAATTAGAAGGTCCCGTGGCCATCTTCTTTTCAGACGCCTCGGAGGATTATCAGGGATTGCTAAGGATGAAAGATTAATGGGTTAGGATGGTTAAGGAGTTTGGAATGATAAGACGCATATCTGTTCTGGGTCAATTCTGCAACGAATGGGATGTTAAGGTCTTTGTGAATGAGTTTATTTGTAACGTAATAAGGAGCATCAAGGATTTTACGTAGGATTTTGGATTGTAAGGATTGGATGCGGGAGGAATTTGATGGTTTGGTGGAGCCCCAGAGCTCAATTCCATATATCCAAATTGGTCTGATTATCGTAGTGTATACTAATTTTTTGTAGTGAATGGGAAGTTTAGTGTGTTTGGCAAGTAAGTGTTGTAGCAATCTGAATCTACGAGCAGTTTCTTGTCGTTATAAAAAAAAAGAAAAAATCCTTCAACATTAATCATGTAAGGGCCACCAGGCCGATCTGAGATTAAATAAAGAAATAAATAAAATAATGTGTATTAGGATCTCAAAATTTTGTTTTCTCCCTAAAATACTAATCAGAATCCGATTTCAGAGAATTTTTGAATTTTAAAATCAAAAATATAAAACTCCTGAATAAAATATCCAAATTTATAATGTAATTATTATCATTTTTTTTATCGTAACTGTAAACCTAAGCATTATTTTAGTAATACATTTATTTTCTAAAATTTTGTTATACTAAAAATAAAATGTTCTTTTTGCAACCATAGCTGAAGATTGTAATGTGTTTTTAATTACTATTTTTACTCTTTAAACGAAAAACTGTATTTTTCTTCCGTGTAAACACGCCATATCACGTGTTGACGTAACAGCTTTCAAATAACGCACGGCATTGGTATTCGATACACAGTGTTAGGACTTTTATAACAATGTCAAAAATATTTAATATCTATAGTCAAAATACTTGATTTTCAATTTATCATTTTACAAAATCATGTTTATGTTAATGAATACAAATTTTCTTCATCAATAAATGAATATCTTTTCTTCATAAATTATGCACTATTTGTAAAAAAAAATATAACTAAATAACTCTCTTTGTATACAATTTAATTTCTTGTTTGAGACTGGTTAGTTTATCAATTATAATAAAAAATATACATAAAGTCTCAACAATTTTTGTTCTCTAAAAATTTCTACGTTTTGTCCGTTTCATATAATAGACAGAGGGAATTGAATAAAATCATAATAAATGAAATAGTAGATAAAATAGGTTTATTGATGAAAGTATATAACTTTATACAGAATAGCCTACAACCTTTAAAGACATTGTAATATCTGTTATATTATAAATAAAATATCCCTTAGAAATGACCAGAATGGCCGAAACGTTGGAGTTCTTAGAGAAGAAACACGTTGAGACTATTTTTTATCATAATTGATGAATTTTCTTCTTCAGACAGTTTATTAAAATAAAAATGCATAGTTATGCCAGACACTGATTTTTTTAGATAATTTAATTTAGTTACAAGATTTTAGACTTTTTTTGTGATGATAATTGGCAACCAGACCACTATGGGGTCCTTATATGGACCACATTGATATAATAAATCATTCTTCGACACTGAGATTATGTTAGGATGACAAGAAACATAGAAAGTGGACTGTTGAGGTACAAGGAAGGAAAAAATTACTTTAGTGGCATATGCATTCAAGAATAATTTTTTAAATAATTGTTCAATAATATACTATTTTAAAAATTGAAAAACTCCATTTTTTGTCTTGGCATAGACCGGCAGACCATGACAAAGAAGGTGACTTATTAGACTACAAAATTTGGGCATAAGAAATGACCATGTCCTCGAAAATGAAAGAAAAAATACATGTCTGGCATCATAAAGCCGATGGAATAAAATATAACGGCCAGATGAATATAATATAGTCCAAGAAACTGAGCAGAATATAAGAGCAAATAAATGCAAACGGTCAGGTGGACAGTTGTGATTTGTTGGAATTTTGTTGATGTTCTAATTTACATTAAAAATCTAAATTTTTAACCACGGTAGACGACTGGAAGTTTATTTTATTCATAAAAAATCTAAAAATTCCTTTAACTTGTCTACCCATGTTCGATATAACAAAATCATAAATTAACAAACCCACGAAAACTATTATTACGCATTAATATTAAGACGCATATTTAATCGGTAAGACGGATCCGCTGAGCTCACTTAAATTTCCGATTTCCTAATAGTAGCCCAGTTAAGGACTAGAAATTCTGGCCGAAACGTTGGCACTATTATATATTTTTTTAAAAACTTATTTTTGTTATTTTCTGACCGCATTCCCAACCATCTTCTCATTATATATTTAATTATTAATGATGAAATAATTTTTTTGTTTACTTCATACCCTTCATTAAAATAAAATAAGCACTTCATACATATTAGAAGTCTTAGAGCCTTTAGATGAAGGTCACGAAGACATTGAAAAGTTATGGGTAGAAATCAGAGATAATATAAAGAGGTCGGTAATTTGTGTCTCGGAAAAAAAGGAAATTAATAAGAATAAACCCTAGATCGATGAAGAGTGTCTTAAAATGTACGAATAAAGAAAAGTCGCTAAGTCAAAAACTCAATAATCCTGTCGAAAACAATGTTACATACTTCTGGGGCTCAAAGAACGAGACGTCTAAATTCCTCAGAAATAAAAAAAAGACAATATCTTATAAATAGGATAATAGAGATAGAAAATAAAAAAATCGAAAATAACGTCAGAGAAATGTAGAAGGTATTAATCGATCCAGGAAATTACGCTCTATAGTGACAGAAATAAGAGATAAAAATAATAATATATAAATAACCGGATTATTATTTATATATTATTATTTTTTATATGCATATAAAAAATAATAATATAAGGAAGTATATATTTATAAATTATAAAAAATCTTACCCTTCCTAAGGGTTAATGGAAGAAGTTGGGAAATTTTCTACCTGACCTTCCTTTCCCCATTCGTTATCTCTGCTTCAAGACTTATTTCCCCAATGTTTATTTGTTATTTTTATTAATTTTCTTAATATCTCCCTTTTACATATTACTACATCTCACCTATGCCATATTTACATCACCTATCTGTTCTATCTTCTACACCTACCTCTTTACCATATTTATAACTACTTCTAACGAGTATTTTTCAACAATTTATTAGTCTAGATCTGTATTTAGATTTTAGAACTTTATTATACCAGGGCCCTGTTTCATAATGAAAGCTAATGGTATTGGCTCATAAATACAAGTATAGAAACAACGTAGTAATAACAGTAATACTTATTTTTTCATAAAAGGGATGACTTTTATTGATATTACAGTAGTTTAAAAATTCTAAAGTTCTAAGTTACTATTGTACAAGTCAGTGTATTATGAAACCCCAGGTTGTATGTATTAGTAACTAGTTTCTAGTCCACCTAAATATATACTTCCTTGTATCATTATTATTATTATTTATAAACATAACATTCTTTAAAAATATTTTCTCAATTCTATAACGTTCTTGTTTTTTCATTTAGCCCCGACGAAGCCCTGCAAAGTTGGGCGAAACGTTGAAACAATAAATAGTTTTCTTTTTACTATTTTGATACCTATATTGACCACCACCTTGAATATCTTCCTACAATAAAATAAACATTCAAATAAATATCCAATCACGGTCGAAATATTTATTGTTCATTAGTTTTTCTTGGAAGGCTTCCAAAATGACTTGTCCGTAACCTAATAAGGAGTACATAATTGAAAAAAAAAAGTTTCTGGGACAAAGTCATTTAAAATAAACAAAAGTGTAAGGAAAAAAAATTGACCAAATAATCGGTTACAGACATTATTTAAAATTTTTAATGTTATCATCGAACCCAAATATTTTCACCTATCCTATAAGTATTTCACCGAATTGGTAGTCATTTCTGCTGCAAACCATATATTTTGTTATATCCATATTTATTTCAAGATTTAGTTCTTTGCTAGATTTTATCAATGTGGTTTCATAGTTTCCTCGTCTTCACTCAACTATACAAAATCATCAACATAGTCAAGAAGGTAGATTTTTTTTTTTAATAAAAAAAATGAAACGTTAGCTATGTACAAAACTAGAAATAATAAGAAAAAATTGAATAATAATGAAGCAATATATTCACTAATAAAAAATAAATTAAAAAGAAAGAGAACAAACAAACAAAATTATTTACAAAAAGTTGCTTCACTCTATGGACATTTTGAAAAATTTCTGTCAGAAATAATTATATAAGTATTCTGCAAAACTATATGAAAAAATTAAAATTAACTAATAAAACCGTAGGTTGAATTTTTTGAGTTACGATGAATCGCAGTCTAAGCGACAATATGCTATTTAAAGATAATTAAAAGTATGAATATAATTAATATAAAAAAAAAAAACTTTCAGCATAAAAATGAGAAAATAAAGACGTAATAATAATAATAAAACTGTAACAATATTTATTACAATGCGAATAACGATGTTTAATATAATTTATTATGTCTGGATTATAGATTATTAACTGTGGGCTATTGAATTTTACATATGCTAATAATCTTGTGCACTTTTATTTTAGGAGAAGAATTGTTTTTCAAATAATGTCAGGCTAACAAAAAGAACACCAATATAATTCACTAACGCTAATATTTATTTCACATATTTAACAAAAGCAACGAACTGTATCATTGATTCGATTGATATTTTTTTAAAATATCAGTGTTAAATTTAATTATTATTGTTTCCGTTTTAATTGTAAGTTAAAAATGTAAAAGTTGAAGCTGATGAAAAACTATACTAAATACATTAAATAGGAATACAATTATTTTTGTACAAAAAAAAGTGCAACTATATTACAAGTATATAAAAAAAAAAAAAGTGCAGAAAGTATAGTTTTCATTTCATTTTCGGACTGGGTAAAGTTAAACAAGGATCACATAAATATAAATACAAGACATAAAAATTATGAACTAATAACACAGATAATAAAATTAAAGAAAAAAACGGTTGGAAAGGTTTCGCAATAATGTTTATACATAATAAATATTGATAAAACAAGCAGTTACATAAAAGGCATCGAATAAACATAGCAAGGAACAAATATACGATCAACCTATAAAATAATCAGGAACGCGCTCCTGTTTACCAACAGCAATGATAACAGACAGGAGAATAAATTCAGTTAGAAATTTTCAATAAATATCACTACAAAGTAGTGAGTTTCAGAAGTTTACGAAGATTGTAATATCTATCAATAGATAAAAAAATTTTAAAAAAATATTGGCGGTAACCTTGTTGGAAATCATAAGGTTTCATATAATTTTTAAAAAAATAAATAAGTAACAGGAATTTTAAATCGATTAGTTTAAACACTCTTTAAATGACTCTGAGGTTTTTTTTTTTTTTTTTTTTTGTGAAAGCAAGAATGACACACACAAAAAAAAAAAATAAATAAATGATGGATTATTTTAATCTATATCAACCGAACCCATTAAAAAAGTTGTATATTTCATTTTAAAAGATAAAAAAAACTTTCATCATATTTTGTAAGATTTATGCTTCCTCATTATTCCCCACAACAAAGAACTTAGGTCTCAATATAAAATTATTTCAGTATGAAAACGGTAAAATATTTTAGGAGGACATGAAATCTCCTCTAAATAGGCTCATAAAAATATGAAAAGGCCAAAATAGAAGATAATAAAAAATAACCCTCTTTCTCTTGTGTAATTAGGTTTATATAAATTTTTCCGAATATAAAAGAAAAAACAACCATACCAAATTGTTTATTGATTGGGAAAACCACATGTACATATACATACAGCTTTAGAATAGAATTCAGAGCAAGCTTAAAGTAAGACGGTAGAAAATCCTTATTTTAGAAAACTTGAGATCGTTCAGGTCATTTAACAGCCTAATGACTCCTATTTTTCCCTAAGAATTGCTCAATTAGTCCAAGTAAAGCTAAATATAAAGAGAGAAATAAAGGGAAGTCTTAGAAAACGAAAGTCATTCAGTATACGTATTGTACGATAGCTCGTAAATGACAATGAGATAGTTATAAAATTTATATCGTATATGAAAACTTTACCAATTTGTACCCCTTAATTAAATAGCTAAAGAAGAAGCCACATCGAATTTATATTCTATTTTATTCTCTCAAAATTATTTTTTTTTCTGTTGGTTAAGTAATTACTACTTCAGTAACAACCGGAAAGTCTTTTGTAATGTGCATTTACAGCCAATTACATGGGGAATTACAAATAGAGATAATAGAGGATTACATCAAAAAAAGGTTCCTGAAGTTCAACTCCCAGTTACCGACCGTTAAAGGAGCAGAGACCTACAACTTGGGAAACCCAACCACAGCCGTAAGACTGAAGCACAGGCTACTGCAGGACATCCTGTTTCTATATTAATCAGTTCTGTTATTGTCCTTCTAAAATTTTATTTTATCTCAATTTTTTTTTCTCTTCATCTTTTTCTTTAATTCACTTTCTTTTTTTTCCATTAGAAATCAATCATTTATTTTGTTATATCCATAAACATCATTTTTTTGTTATTAAGTTTACATTTATCTTTTATTAAGAAATATTATTTTATCTTTTATTTTTTTTTAATTTGTAACGTTTTTTATAGTTAAGGGTGTCTTTCGCATTAGACTATACCCCCCCTCCCATAATCAATTTTTTTTTATTATTTATTTAATGTAATTTACAACTGTACAAAATAAATATGTTGTATGTTTCATATACACTTGAAAATCTTGGGAAGGAACCACCCATCGGTGGTACTTCAAACATTAATTTAAATTAGAAG
>NW_027107843.1:409929-414997 GCF_000696795.3 Halyomorpha halys | reverse complement strand
TTATTCTCATTATTATATTAATTCACTAATTGTAAATTTTCAGCTTTATTATTAACTTCAAAATCATTTTAATTATTTTTACTATTATTATTATTAACTATTGATCAATTTTTTTCATAACGGCAAATCTTGCAGAAAAAGTTGGAATACAACAATAGTTGATTAGCTTTATATAGATTTCCAAAAGGCTTATGATTCTATTGACCGCCAGAAGCTCCATAATATTCTGATTGAACAGGGAATACCAAAGAAGTTAGTAAATATCATAGGGATTGGCATGACCGAAACGTTAAATAGGGTGCGAATCGGTAATCATTATTTTGAGAAATTCAAGGTCCGGTCGGGCTTAAAACAAGGTGATTCTTTATAACCTATCTTATTTAACCTAGCACTAGAATACATCATTAAAAGTGTAATGAATACCGAAAAGGGTTTAACTTTGGGTGGTAAAATACCAGTGCTTGGGTATGCTGGTGATTTGGTATTATTGGGCGAGGACAAAGAAACTATAGAACTAAATACAACCATGTTAATAACCTCAGGTAAGAAACTAGGTCTTGAAATAAATAAATAAAACAAAATACATGGTTAGCAGTAGGAATGCGAGCAATTTCGGTGATATTATAGATATAGGAGAAAATACATTTGAACAGATAGATAGATTGAAGTATTTAGGTTCTATGGTAACTAAAAAAAAACAAAAAAACAAATTGATGAGGAAATAAAAGCTAGGCTGAAGGCAGGAAATGCTTGTTATTTTTTTAATTTCGAAACTACTTAGCTCGCGCCTTCTATCGGAAAACTTAAAAATTAGAACTTACAAAACTATTATCCTTTCCACTGTTCTTTATGGATGCGAGATGTGGCCTCTTTACACTAAGGGATGAACAGCGCCTTAAGGTTTTCGAAAATAAAGTATTACGCAAAATATTCGAGTCGAAAAAAGATGAATTAATACGAGAATTTAGAAGATTACAAAACGCTGAATTAAGGGACCTATACCCGATAAATATAATTGAAGTTATAGGATTGCGGAGTATAAGATGGGCGTGTAACGTAGGGATTAGTAACGAGCGTATCCCTAAAATGTTAATAAACACTGAACTGGCGGGTAAACGTCCGAGGGGATTGCGTTAAAACTGATTTGGTGGAATTGGGTTTGGAGGGGCGTCACTGGAAGGATGTATGGAGAGAGCGTTAGTGGTATCGGCATCGAAACTTCGGGTTAGGGATGGGATATCGATATCGATATTATCGAAATATCGATATTTTGTCTCCGATATCCGATACTTTGATATCGATATCAAGTAACCGATAATATCGGAATATCGATATTCTCCTTCGATATTATCGGTTTCTTAAAAAAAAAAAAAAAAGTCGCACCTTAAAAGTATATATAAATAAAAAAATATTGATAATATACACTCCCATGTAATATATCTATAATGGTATATTCAGGAGGAAATATTCGTACCAAAACATAATATGGCAAAGATATTCCGATGTTATTTAATCCAAATATCGATATTTTGTAAAAGAAAATATTCAAGCTTAATAATAGTATTTCGATATTTAATATTGATTATTCATCATATTCATTTCGATATTTGACATCGTTATAATTATTTATTTCTAACGTTAGTAAAAGTATTCCGATATTGTATTATCAAAGGATCGATATATTGTTTCAATACTTTAACATCCATTTGATCTTTGATAATGTTATTTATATCGATATCGATAATTACCAACAATATTCTAATTGATACAATATTCGATATTTCTATATTTTTTTTTATAGAATTGTCGATATTAGGTATAATAAGATTAATAAAATTTTATAAAAAGCTAAAAAAACGTATATCGATATTTCATTTTTATAATTTCATGTTAAAAAAATATGTAATTATCAAAATAAAATATCGATATTCCTATTTTAAAATCTCTATATAATATTTCAGTCATTTTAAACAATATATCGATATTTCGATAAAATAATATCGGAATATTGATACTCATATTCCCTATCGATTACAACAATAGGAAATATCGTAATAAATATGTACTTATCAAAATAAAATATTGATATTCTATTTTTAAATTTTCTTCAATAAAGCAATTATATTTTAGTTTTTTTTTTGTTTCATAGTTATTAAGAGTTTCTTATGTATTTTGATTAGGTATGACATAAAATATGTATTCCTATGTCTTGCTATGTTATCATCCCTACTTCGGGTTCGTTAGTCCTTCATCATTATCATATTATTACTTCGTACACGTATAATACATGAAATGTATTATATATACTTTACTGAGTCTTCTCCTTTTGATTTTTTTTTTGTGGGATTATAAGGTGTTGATATCAGTCCAGCTAAGGTGGTATAGTCTAGCTATAGCCATGTAATTAATATTTTTTTAATATATAAAGGAAAATATATGTATAACAATATTAATATATACCTGAGTATATAAATATATATATAATGGTGCCCTTCCTTTGCCATATGGCATTATAAGGGGTTTGGCTGGGTCCGCTGAGGGTGGGGGTTACAATATTAGTCCAGGAGCCACTGGCCGGGGGGTACCAAGAACGCGGTGGACCGCTCCACTGGGGGGGATAAGATGTGTTAAGATGACTTCAGGCTAATATTTTTACAATAAGATTTTAATATTTTATGTGGCATATTTAAGGTTAAGTACACAACAGCTGTCGTTTATAATGTGTTGAGTTGAAAATTATTCAAAACAATTTATTTATTTTTATTGAATTTATTTTAACATATACTAAATATGACACAAAATGATGATTTTAGTTTTTATTTTTAAAATACGCTGGTATTTGAAAATCTGTATCTCGGGTACTATTCAACGCACTGAGCTACAATTTAACTATGGACTCACATTTTAGCATTTGTACTACTTAAAAAAAAGAAATTCTGACAAAACCCCCACCTTCATATCTTCATATATATTATCCATAGTCAACTATTTTCTCATCATTAATAATTAAAAATTCATTAATAAAAAGTGCTCAGTATTTTTTAACTCTTTGTACTCAGTGGTTACTGATAATGCGACGTTTTATTTTTATTTATTAATATATTGCTATTTACAACTGTATTTGCATAAAAATACATCAACTAAATTTGATGTGAGGTCAAAATGAAATGATACAGGCATGTAGAGAAACTACCTATTGTTTGCATTCTAAGATGCGACGTTAAAATATGAATTAATTTCGGATAGTTTTCTGGATTTTATTTTAGATAATTAACAGATTTAGGAAGATTAGTTCACCTATTTTTTTTATAGGTTCACCTATTTATCACACATGAAAAGTTTTCAGAACTACATTATTACTCAATAATAGGCTTTAATAAATAGATTTAAGATCCACCCCATCTTGGATTCTTATAAAATTTAAGTAACGCGTTACAATTCCAAAATAATCAGGTATAGGCTCTAGTGTTCTGTAGGAAATCATCTAGCGAAAAAAGCACCCGCTCCCAGATGTTTTTTGTGTTAATGTACATTTTCCGTGTGACTTATAAAATGACACGAAGGTTTTTTTCGTCACCACACGTTGTTGCATGTCTGGAGGGCAGAACTTTATAATGTTACTACTTTCGTGTAATCATTTATAATCTTGCTTTTATTATCAATGTCAATAGTGATTTATTCTAAATAACTAATATTGAAATATTTTTTTGATCAAGAGGAGGAGGAAGAAGATGAAGAAACAGATGCAGAAGACGAAGAAGATGACGAAGGAGGCGAGGAGGATAGGCCACCAATCTTACTGAGAGTACCTAGAATTGCTATGGAACCGGATGGCCTTAGTGTGGTACCTGAAGAGTCGGAGGATGGTGGATCAACGCCAGAACCTCAAGCAAATGTAAGTACTATAGTAATACTGCTAATAATAACAATATTTTAATATATTCGGCGATATTGGAAGATAAACCACAAGTGAGCCTTCGTTAATCAATATTTACCTGAGCCATCGAGAAGTCTGAAATGTCAAACCAAAAACAGATATCAATTAATATCTAAGTAAAAGAAAGTAACTAATAATGCTATATATAGTTAATTTTATAGAAAATGCCTTGATACTGCTAGATTAGAATTTAGAGTTATTATGAGGAGAAGATGGTTGGGGGTGCGGTCAATGAAACACAAATAAGTATGATTAAACGTCGGCACATTAAAATAAGTTAATCATACTTATTTGTGTTTCATTGACCGCACCCCCAACCATCTTCTCCTCATTCATCATCCACGGTCAACTATCTCTCATAATTAATTAGAGTTATTATATTGAGTTAAAATTAAACATTTACCAATACATCATTATTTTTACGTTTTTATTACTTAAACTGAACCAACATTTGCAATAAGGAACTAACATAATTTTTTTAATACGTTTTATACGCTCTATCGATGATTTGTTTTAATTTACAACAAAATCTAAGGCTTTATACATAAATATAGAGGAACGCTGCGCGGTACAGTGGTGAAAAGTGTGAAAAAAAACTGTGGTGAAATGAGTTTTTACTGGTTGTTGTACTATCCAACAAAAATTATTTCGGCCAAGTCAATATTAACGAAAGTTACTATAAAAATTGCAGTTTTTCAAAAGTAGGTTTGTTTCTTCAAATAATTCTAAATTTCTACCGCCTCTTTCAATTTAATACTGAAAAAATTCGGTTTTGCACATTTTAGATGGACTAGAAATATGAACTTTATTGACTTTTGTGACTATTTTCCCATAAAAGTGTACGTATCGTAACAATTTTTGAGTAAATTTCATTGACGTATTGAGATTTATGAAGTATGGGGACTTCTTGGAAGGTGTAACCAAAATAAGTTGAGGGTAATAAACAAATTAATTACTATGAATCAGAACAAAAATTTATTTATACGGAAAAAAATAAGATATTATTACGATTGCCATGGTAAGATAAAAACACTGGTGATATCTGCGTAGACAAAAGGGATTAAGGGGAAAAACAAAAACACGGGCGATATGTTTAGACGAGTGGGCTTTGGTTTTGTGAAGGGGAATCTT
>NW_027107843.1:405911-409744 GCF_000696795.3 Halyomorpha halys | reverse complement strand
AAGTTAAGTCAACCTATAAGTTCTCATTGTTTTATTAATTGATATGAATTCTTTTCTTTCCTTTTTCATTCTGTGTACATACATTTCTTCTTATCATTAAACTTTTGTACATATAGTTCTTCTGTTCATTCTTATGCATGTACACTGCTTTCAACTTGTTAATTTTACCTATGTTTTTGTTGTTATGTTTACTTAGTATTTCGATAGTTCAACAGGTGGAAGGTAACGCCCCTAGGTTTTCTGTTATCTACATGTTAAGGTATTCGCCAGTGGTTATAATTCGAATATATATACTATTTATATAAGGGTATATTGTGGGCATATTGTTTCGGGGTTTTCGTTATTTCCAAGGAAAAAATAACGTGGGACCTAAGGTGCAATTTATTCTTTATTATTTTGTCTTTTTTTTTCCCTTTTAGCGACTATTTTTTTTAACTCACCCCCTTCTCTGCTGAGCGTGGGCAAGAATAAACGATATCTATATATATAACTAAGGATAGATCAAAATTTGTGGTTATAATATATATTTTTACACCTGAAAATATTATCAAAATAAAAAAAGTGCACTCCATTGAATTCAGCACCCTGAATAAACATAGGTATTCATCAGAATTAAGAAGACTTAAAAAATTGAGAGGTTTTTGCACAAATACGGCAGTTTTATTCTCGACTGCTAAATTTTTCTCCAATTAAGGGTACACAATTTATTAGATTAGGTAGACCACGGAGGGTTCACAAATCCACAGGGTTAATTCACAGCTATAGTAACAGAATGATTATCGATAACATTCGAACCCAGTTTCTTGGAGTTATTAGCTTAGTGTCTTACCCGGAATTTTCATCATTCCCGAGAAATTTCATTCTCACTCACTCTTAACGTACACTTGATTTTCCATTTTTTTAAATGGATGTATGGCAGTCTTACGCAGTTTAAAAACTACGGAGGGACAGCACTATAGTTACAGAAGCATCAAACTGGTTGTTATCTACTATCGAGAGTGTTGATTAAATTATTTTCCTACTCTGTTTAATAAATTATGTTAACTACAATATTGTTTCCTAACATAAATGATAATAAACACATAACTGGTAATACTGAAGTGAAATGGTCGCGCAATCTGCCCACTTTTGTGTAAATTTGTAACGAATAAGAAGATGGAATAAGAGATTAAAACAATATATATAACACAAAGTCAGAAAATAAACATTAAATTGACTGTGATAATAATAAAATGAAATCTAATATGAATAAAACAAACTTAATGTGCCTACAATTAACAGAAAATAAAACACCACTGATACATTTGGCACCAATAAAAAAAACAATAAATGTACAAAGAATAATTGAAAAAAATAGTCACATTTATTGCTGTGAAGTGCATTTAGGAAGGTTATTAACATTAAATTAATTAATAAATTGATTGGAAGAAGATAGTTGACCGTATTAGAACAAGAGCCAGGAAGAAAAAAAGGCAGTTATCTCACCCCACTTTTTGATTAATTTAATGAAAACTATGTATAATTAATAGTCAAAATTGATGAGTCTGCCAAGTATAGGTAGGGGGAATAAAAAATAGCGGCTGTTTCAAAACCTTAAAAAAACACTATTTTTCATTCGGACCTCTATATCTTAAAAACTACCAACAACACTAAAAAACCTAAGAGCACATTACTTAAAGAAGAGTAAATTTTCTAAAATATTAGCCTTAAAAGAGCTATTTACGTCCAATAGTTCTCGAGGTATAGCTTTTTAAAAACCCAAATTTCTTAAATATTACCTTCTTAAAGATTAGTAGTTAGTTAATTTATTTTGAGAAATCTATATCTCAGGAACTATGTGACGTACAGATGTCTATTAGCACTTAACTTAAAGCTAGTATAATGGACTATAAAGAAGTGTATGACCTTTATCTTCGTAGGAATAGTAGTTTTCATGATATATGCTAAAATAAATTGATTTATATTTGATCGGACTAGTTTAGTTTATGAAAAACTTCATTTCAGAAACCATTTAACATACAGATGTCTGCTAGCGCTCAAATTAAAGCTAGTTAAATTTACTATAAAATAAATAATAATGTTTATCTTTGTAGGACTAGTAGTTATTATGATATATGACAAAATAAACTCACAAAATGTTAATTTCTAGTTGTTCGTATAAAATGTTGGATTTTTGAAAAAATATATCTCTAGATCCATAAGACGCACATATGTCTGCCTTTACTCAAAATAAAGGACATTTATCTTTCTATAAAGTAGTTTATGACACTTATCTTCGTAGGGGTAGTTTTTATGATATTCACATATGAACATAAATTTGGCAAATGAAAATTTATGGGAACAACTATAAATTAATTTATTTTAGAAAATTTCATGTAAACTATTACTCCTACGAAGATAAACATCATAAACTACATTATAGCTCATTAAACTAACTTTAATTTTAGTGCTAATAGACATCTGTACTTCAAATGGTTTTTGAGATATAGATTTTTCAAAATAAATTCACTAACTGATCTTTCAATACGTCCCATACAACATTTTTATGAAATATTGCTTTTTAAAAAGCTATATCTCGAGAAATATTTAACGTAAATATCTCTTTTAGGGCTCATATTTTAACAAATTTGCTCATCTTTAAATGACGTTGTCTTAGGTTTTCTTGCGTTGTTCCTTCTTTTTAAGATATAGAGCTCCGAATGAAAAATTAATTTTTTTTATCGCTTTCAAACAGCCGCCATTTTTTATTCCCCCTACCTATACTTGGCAGACTCATCAATTTTGACTAGTATTTTTACATAGTTTTCATCAGACTAATCAAAAATTGGGGTAAGATAACTGCCTTTTTCTCCTCTTGGGCTCTTGTAATATACGATGAGAATTGTAGGAAGTCCGGGTGGCGGTCAATAAAGGTATAAAAATAATAAAAGAAAGCCCTGCAAAGTGGGGCGAAACGTTGGTTAACAATAAGTAGTTATACCCACCTGGACTATCTTCCAACAATCTACTAAAATATATATTTGTTATCTATTCGATGCTTAAGAAACTATAGTGCGGTCTCCAGGAACTTCTTAAACTATCTTAACCCACATCCCACCAAAGCTTAAAATTTGTTCTAAAATTGTATAAAAGATTTTCCTGGAAACAAAAATACCCTTAAAATTCCTGCTATTCTTTTATTATCAAATTTTTAGACGTGTCGGACTCACCATTAATTTTCAAATCAACATAAAATTATTAAAAATTTCAACATTATTCCTTATACATCATTTTATTAATATATATTAATAAAATAATTATTATAGATTTATACTTATAATTACTAATATAATTAAATTTATTAATAAAATACAATATTTTTTAAAAATTAAAAACATATTACTATAATATAATCAAAATCACCATATATATTTTACATTATGCTATCAATCTTATTAATGGCTTTATTATTATGTATGAATTTTTTCATCTGACAGTTTTCTTATAGTTCTTGTCAATAATTAAGAGATAGTAAATATAAAAAATTAAAAAAATCGACACTTAAAATAATTATCGTTTACTACCTTGTATTGGTAGCCTGGTCCTTTTTTGTTATTCTTAAACATATCTATATAAAACAATCATCATATTTAAAAATTAATCAAGTTAAAACCAAGCTGTTCGATTTAATCCACTACATGATCGTTATTTACTTAAAAATAAACGGTAGGCCCTTGCTAGCCTATGTTTTCCCTTTTAAGAGAGCACTATGCCTGTCTTATCCGCGAGTCCTGACTTTAGTATTTTTTTTTTTTAATTTTGTGTACTTTTGGTTTTTAGATACACCAGCGTAT
>NW_027107843.1:396778-400776 GCF_000696795.3 Halyomorpha halys | reverse complement strand
TCGCTATGCTTGGCTAAAATGGCTGTGTCGTCGGCATAAGTGGCCGTGAGAGTGTGTTCCATTGTGGGTAAATCGGAGGTATACAAAGTGTATAATAATGGTGCTAAAATAGATCCCTGTGGAACTCCAGCTTCTGCTGCGAAATATGAGGATAATGATGAGCTATGTCTATATATGAGGAACTATAATATAAACAATTAATAATATTCATTGGTAATTTCGGGCCGGATTACCGGATTAGACTATTGATATCAATGGGAAATTTTTTTTAAATTTATTTAATACTGGCCGGCAGTATTGGAAAGTTTATTTTGAACCCCCACTGCCATCACATCTATTATTATTTATATTTTTATTTCCCAGAAATTCTGATATATAAAGATATAATCCTTAGAAAAACTAATTATTGTAAAAAGAAGCAAATTTATGGAACTTAGAAGGTACATAATAGTAACTAGCTTCGCAAGACGGTAACTATAGTAATATAAGTGGTAGCTCCTAACTTCGCTGTATAGTCCTTAAAACTGGTCCGACTTAGTTTATAATATCCACATAGTGCTGGCCGATTCCTTTTATTTGTTTTATAATTCAAGGTTCTTCTTGTTTAATTCTTATTCTTTTTGACAAATTGATTATATATGATATTATAATCATATATACAGTTGATCGTATAACTTTAAATATATGAAGATGGCCAGGGTTAACAATGAACAAATAGTTTTTAAATATTTAAATTCCGACGTTTCGGTCTCACTTTGCAGGGTTTCATCAGGGCTAAAAAGATAAAAAAAACAACTAAAAACATTACAAAAATAAGGTAAATTAAGTTAGGATACATATTATGTAAAAATTAAGTGATAAGAAAATAATTTTACCTTATTGTTGTAATGTTCTTAGTTGTTTTGTATCTTTTTAGCCCTGATAAAGCCCTGCAAAGTGGAGCGAAACGTCGGACATTAAATAGTTAAAAACCATTTGTTCTTTTTTGACCGCAACCCTGACCATCTTCGTATATTTAGATATTATTATTATATGTTTACTACATAAAATATGAATAGTTTTTATGTGATAATCCTCACTGTGCTTTAATATTTCTTTGAAAGGGAGTATTTGAAGGTTACAAACAATCCTAAAACCGAAAATTATTTGCTTTTTCCTAAACAAAAAGTTTGTTATTACTTGGCTGAAATCCTTATTGTTTTTTTTTTAATTTTTAGTGAATACAAAAAAATTTAGTTAAATCAAATTTTTTTTCAAATTAATTACGAATGGCATATAATAACCATGAAAAAAATGCATACTTCCTGAGTTTCGCGCCAAAAATGCTTAATTTTGTAAATCAATTATTTTTACCCCTAAAAAATCGGAAAATCCTAACATTTAGCAAAAAGCCACATCACAATTGGATTAGCAATTAAATGTATAATATTTTACTTTTCCTTGTCTAGTGACAAATGTTCATATATCAAAATCTCAGTTTGGACATGAGATAGGAATGCGTTAGTGTGGCATAGAGGTAGGACTGATTAAGGTAAACAGGATGTTTGTTGAAAACAGAAGCCTAGAGAGCCTGCACAATATAGACGGGTCGGAACAAATATTTATAGGTTCCCTAGGGAGCTTGCGATATCCAGTCCGAATCCAGCATGGGAGTGGCGCACGGCAAACTCCAGGTAACCTCTTCAACTCCAACTAAACTTTACTTTCTTTTTTATAGCCCCCGACTTTCCCCAAATCCTTAGCTCTTTATCTACTCTTTCTTCTTCCTAAATCTCTTTCACTGTCTGCCTGTGAAACATTAAGGAGCCCTCTAACTGGCCTACTAAATTTCAAATGAGCCTTATCCCTTTCGAAGACTGGTATCGGAGAACAGTTCCTACTCTTGGATACTTTTATTGTAAATATTCGAACAATAAGTACAAACATCATTTTATATTCGGAATATTTCTTTTTATTTGATGATATGCGTAATTTAGTGTAAAACAAAATATTACCTATAAATCCTTTGAGTATATTAGGGCTGACTAGATTAAAATAAATGGGTGAGCTGTGGCGGGATAACTTACAGAATTAACTTTACATTTGAAAATAGAAAGAACACAATGAATTAGAAGATTGATTAAAGATAAAATAATTACAACATAATTTTGAATAAATGGATGTATACATTCAAATTAAAGATAAAATAAATTCATAACTTTGATTTTTTTGGCCAATTATAATAATCTAAAAATTAAACGAAAATTTTTTTTGGAATAAATAAATTAGGAAGTCTACTTCTATTTTATTCTCCTGCTCATCCTCTGGTAGGTCTCTGTTGATCCTTCTTCCACTAAATCATTTTTAAATGTTGATTAAAGAAATCTAAGGATGAGAAAAATTATTTCACTTGATGATGACTTCACCTATATATCTGACTGATCAGAGCAAGGTATATCTCAACTTGTCCTTTCTCCAAAATGGTGGACAATGATAAATGAAATTTTTATATGATTTGAACTCCGGTTAAAATGATGATCCTTAAACACTGTTTTGATAAATTTTGGTAATATTTTATTTATCCATTTTTTATTTTGGGCTCAAGTTTTCCGTTTACTGCTCTCTAATAGTATCCATTTCCATAATCCATCTGAAGTTTTACTTTTTGACAACTACCCTTACACTTAAGATATTCAAAAAGACCCAATGCTTTCACGAGGGATTCTTGTTTCTTTTTCATCCTTTAAGAATATAAACTCTGATTTATTTTAATATCTCTGTTATGAAAAAGGATTTTTCTTTTAAATCCCCACATCTGCTTTCAAGAGTGTTTATACAGAGATTTACTCTCATAGCAAAAGATCAGAAGATGCCTTCTTTTTTTTTTTTTTTTTGTACTTGAGCGTTCCTTTGTTTAATTTCCATAGGATTCAGAACAAAATATTCATTTAAAGGAAACGAAAATTATTAACCCTTAAAATTATTTTGCTTCTCAATCGCGATTCAAAAATTTATTCCATACATTTATATCACTGAAATAATTGATAAAACTCCTGTAAATGCATCTGTAGGAGCATATGCTTATACTACAGCTATAGAAACAGTACTGTATTTATAGCGTATACAGATAGACTCTAAATAACTTTGAAACAAGTTGAAAAGACTTGTAATTTTAAAACCAGAATGAAGCCATCACATTTTTTTTTAAAAAAAAAAAGAACAAAAAGATACTTCATAAATTATCCAAATAAACCTGGTATATTTCAGTTGGAAATTAATATCTACTCATAAAATATTATTGAATATACTAACATGAATGAATATATATGTGTGTGTGTGTATATATATATATATATATATATATGTATATATACAAATTATTAATATTATATATTCTCATATAAATTTACGTACGTGCTCAAATAACATATACACTGTTTATTTGTGGTATTTATTTACATTGTATTACTACATTGAATAGTATGGGAGCAGGAATTAAGTTCGTAAGCAATAGGTATATTACGGCTTAATGCTTAATTCCAGAGACCAAATCCCATAGTTAGGAAGTACCAAGAATTAAGTCCTCATTGTACCAGAGATCAAGTCACAGTACTAGGGATCAAGTCCTCATAGACAGTACCAGGGATCAAGTCCTCATTGACAGTACCAGGGATCAAGTCCTCATAGACAGTACCAGGGATCAAGTCCTCATGGACAGTACCAGGGATCAAGTCCTCATAAACAGTACCAGGGATCAAGTCCTCATTGACAGTCACTGTCACTCAGTCCAAATAAGTGTTAGGTACCAAGTCCCCAGACACTATAATAGTGAGTGGGATTGGTAGTTACTCAGTCCTCAGTGGGACATAGTCTACAATAACAACTGTTCAGCGAAGACGAGGTCCTGACTTAAAGATTCCAAACCATAAACTCATTTTTTTTGTTAGTTCATTAATGTTCAATTTTTTTTTTTATCAGTAAATAATTTTTTTTTAATATTATACTTTAAGAAATATATT
>NW_027107843.1:357924-396728 GCF_000696795.3 Halyomorpha halys | reverse complement strand
TATATATATATATATATTACAAACTGTGCATTTTTAGGTTTAAAAACAACGATCGGTAACCTTCTACTCTAATGCTTATGTCATATGAAGTAAACCTAAGAGAAATAAAAGCAGACACAACCAACTCGTTTTGTGTCAATCCCCTCATTCACTTAACGTGTGCTTGAAAGTCAGTAAACGTTCTCAAGCATCACAAGAGACTTCTCTTAAATGTTTTCCTTTTTAAGACACAATTTAGATCTGAATTGCAATTTTTGGAGAAGTAACTCCAGGTTTTAAAGTTGATATATTTGTTTCTGTCACATGCTTATATATAGAATTTATATAAAGGGGAATTATTGCGATTAAACCATCATTTATCATTTATTTATTGTTATTTACAACTGTATAACATATATACAACAAGTAAATTTGCTGTAGGTGAGATAGTGACATGATACAAACATGTGGAGAATCTACCCATAACATAGAATCTAGAACTCCAATAACATTTCTAGAGGAGAAGATCCCGAGGTCATCTTCTTTTCAGATGCCTAGGAGGATTATTAGGTAATGAAGGAGAAGCCAGGTCAGAAACAAGTGGATTTGGGTGGTTGGAAATTTTTCCATGGAAGGAATGGTATCTGGTTTTGGCCAAATCGGCAACATATGGGACATTGAGGTCATGATCGATTAAACCAAATTTTAATTTTCGACAGAAATACGCGTTTTGAGTAATACGCGTTCCTCTAAGTCTAAATAAGCCTAATATAAGTCTCGCTAAACGGCGTGTGTGTGCCTGCGTGCGTGCTTGTGTGTGTATTGTCTGTTTTTTTGTTTTTTTAAAAGTTTTCTCTTTAAACGATGGTCGATCTGGTCCACACGATACCGGGTGATTCTTTTCTTTTGTACCTAATAGTGAAATCCTTTTGTAGCCCAACCCCATAAGTAACACAGAAAATCCAATGTTGGCACTGCTACCTACGATCGATCTATTTGAAGGCGAAATTTGTGAAGTATGTTATAGATGAATTAAGATATAAGAACGAAAATATTTTTTAAATCGAAAAAAATGGGGCTTGGGAAATGCTATGAATATGAAACGAAACTGTCGCTTTCAGTGTGACTGGCTGGTATATGTCAAATTCAAACGTAATGATGAATGTTTTATTTTCCAATCAACAATACCGCAGTATCGGTCTTGAAAAATAACTACGAAATGGAAAACTGATCGAGGAGTGGTAGCAGCTGATAGGGAGCAAACTGCTATATTATTGTACACATAATTACAATAATCCAGGGCCCAAGTTGCGTCGGCTTGCTCATCCATCACCCGGCCTGACGTTATCCAGTCCCGCTGCGTTGGAACTCATCGATTCCCACGTGTTCGGCCAGGATCGGTTAATCCGTCAGCCGTTCCGTCAGGTTACAGATGGCCTTCGTCGCTCACTTTCTTTTAACCATCCTCCTTTCAGAGTTCTAACAAATAAAATCCCTTTTCTTCTCGCAGGAGCGACAATGATATATTTCAGCCGAGGTCGTTTGTAAGAGAATTTTAAATTGTCCTCCTTCGTTGTATTTTAAGTTATATTTGTGGTGTGACTAAAAATATTAACATTGTTTTTTTTAACAACAGAAAAATATTTTTTGAATGGAATATGGTCCGGGTGCGGTAAAATAAAAACTAAAATAGTAAATGAGTATAGTATTTGTATACCCATTTACCTATTAGTATTATACTAATTACTATTATACTATTATATTACTTACTATTTTTATACCCATTTACTATTTTAGTTGGTTTTTTTTTTACCCCACCCGGATCATATTCCATTCATCTAGATTTAGATTTAGATTAGATTTTTATTCAGGGCGATCAACATCTAGGTTATTACACCCTTTTTACTTCATCTATCTTCTTGACTTATAGTTGAATGTAGACTATTTCCTTTTTACACTGGTCGGTATTGGTGGATTATATTTTAGTATAAAGTTGTGTTTCTTTGAGAAATTTTATGGATTCTTCCGAGTCTTTAAGGGCCAATTCTCTTATTCGTGGAATTTTATTATTTTCGAAGGCTTGACGAAATGATGGGCATTCTTCAATTATATGTTTTATTGATAATGGGGAATGACAGGTTTGGCATATAGGCTGGTCCTCTTTTGTGATTAAGTGAAGGTGAGTTAATTTGGAATGTCCAATTCTTACTCTTGCTACAACCACTTCTTCTCTTCTGTTTCCCCTTATGGCACTTGTCCACTTTTGTGTATTTTTTTTTACATTTCTCAATTTATTGGTGAGTGGTACGGCAGCCCACATTGAATCCCAATTTTTTCGGATTCTGTTCCTTAAAAATGCCTTTATGTCTTTCGGCTCGTAAATTTGGAGTGGTGGAACGTTCATTGTAGCAGCCTCTTTAGCCGCTTTATCCGCTGCCTCATTTCCGGCTATTGTTGAGTGCCCCGGAGTCCAGAGAAAGGAAACACTTTTTTTATGATGTTTTAGTATGTATATAAGTGCAACATTCATCTATACACACGGTCAATAACAATCTTCCAAAAATATTTTTTCTTAATTTTAAGAGAATCAATACGTTCTGGCATAATGTTAGATATATAATAACACATTAAATATTAGTGTTAGAATATTGATTCACATGGTATGTACAAAAAAAAAATAAAACAGAGAAAAAGAAAAAAAGTGTAAAAAAATATATAAACAAAAGCAAATACTATCATGATTTATATAAATAGAAATATATCAAAAATAAAATAAAACTGATGTAAAAGAAAAAGAAAATTAAATTTAAGTAACATTAAAATAAACATAAATTTGCACTTATATACAATACTTCCATTCTGTGGAATTCCAAGCCAAGCCTGGCTACCTCCATAGAAATCAATGCAGAGCTCTAAGAGATGCCAACGCTTCTATCGCAGTCACTGGTATTGAGAGCCAGTGGAGTCTGAGTGAGAGCGCTTGAGACGTCTACACTCATGACTTTCGTGGAGAAGCTGGCCATTTCCAGAACTCCAACAGCAATTCAAAGGAATTTGATAGTGAATAAGGTTCTGATGAAATATGGTAAATCTGAATGGAGTAACATCTGATACATAAGGGACGTTGAGATCATGGTGTAAGGTTTTGTTGGTTACGTAATATGGAGCATTGACTATTGTTCGAAGGACTTTAGACTGAAATGACTAGGCAGGTTTAATGTTCGAAACTTTTGCTGTCTCCCGCAGTTTAAGTCTGTATTGTCAGTATTTCTTTTCAGAAGAAAGATGGGAATTTCTGTTCAGTAGTCTATGTAACAGTGCAGAGACATAATCATTTAATTTTGCCCTCAGATTAGACAAAATAATCAGTAGTTCATTTGTTACCTTTAGTACCCGCAGGGGCGACGGTATCAGCGTGGTAACGCGCCTGTCTATCAACCCAATGATTGTAAGTTCGAGGCCGGGCCTACCAGGGATCTTTCCAAGCAAATAATCACACAATACTCACTCACAGCCTCCCTCCAGGCATTTGTGAAGCCCGTTAGCCAATGGGTTGCACTCACAAAAATAGGCGTTGAAGTGACGAACCCACCCTATGAAGACCTCGTCAAGAAACGCGCGATTTATTTCCATAGTACATCGTGCAAGGCCTTTGACCTCCACGGTCTGTCGTGTCAGAAGAAAGAAGAAGTAAACCGTTTAGTAATAAATTTTAAGAGTAAATGTATCGTAAATTAGTCGCCGTTTTAGTATTACCTAAAGCACTTCCTTCTTAGGTTTAGACTCATTTATAGTATTGTATTTCAATTATCGGTAAAATTTTAAAAACATTTTCGTTTTTACGGTATATGACTAAATTAATTTTTAGATTACATTAAGCTACTCTTTCGACACAGAATGTTTAATAATTAATTTGTTGTAATATAACATTTTAAACTCCTGTAAGCATCCAACCCTTAAATTACATAAAAGGGATATTTTTGTTAAATCCCTATTCATTTTAATTAATTCTTAAATAGTTATAAATAAAACCTATTTTTATCACAATAGATTATTGTTGCAGACATGTATCAACCCGCAGCGAGGCCTGGAGGAATACAGCGGGACCCTGCCCCCCTGCATCAGGCTCAACAGCGTGCACCCCTTCACCGCTGCGGCCAGCCTGCCCCAGGGCCTCTCCAACGTCACGGTAATGTTCACGCTCTTGCATGACATAACATAGCAGGGTTCGTGATGACTATTAGTCACAACTGGACAGGGGTCGAGGGGGCTATCGGAAGCTAACGTAATTACACTGGCACGGGCTGGAGCGCTCGCTGCTCTTTGGGTGACACTGCGCTCAAGGATTATTGTCTTCCTTATCACTACCACAGTCAGCTCAAGGAAATATGGAACGCGAGGCCGTTTTTCCCATTAATTGATCATTATCGGTCAAATGCCATGAGCAATTTAAATTAATTAAAATCAAGGAAAATCCAGCATAATTTAGTTGATTGAGTCATATGCTTCGAATTATTATATAATGGCGCTAGCTAAATTTAATCATTATTTGATAAGAATTTTTTCTTTATTCCTCGAAATTTTCAACTATGTTTAAACTAAAGATACAATTAGTAAATGTAATAAGCTATAATGGCATATATTATAATTATTATTACACTTAAGGGATGAGAAAGCCTTCCTCATCTCGACCAATTTGGATTACTTACCTGTCTAGACAAGAGATACCATAAAAATTTTCCCATTGGGTCTTTTGTTTTCGAGTAATGTCTTCAAATATTAAACCATATAGCCATGTATTTTACAATACTGGTATGATTAAATGGCCAAGGCGATATGGCTTATCAATCACTAATCGTGTTATTATTTAGTTATTATAATGGAACTCTGTTATTGAAAATTGTCTATAGTTCAATGTACACTGCATAAAAAAAAAAAAAAAAACTTATCGCAACATTTTATATTTAAAATATTGATTTCAATTTTTTCTGTCAATATATATTCTCCTAAAAAATATTCTATTTAACTTAAAAACAGAACATCTCCCTACTAAATAAATATATTATGTCTTATGTTCTTCAACCAAGTTTTACAGTTTAATATCACAAAATTATTTTCTCTTGTTGAAGGTTATGGAAGTAATTGAGGCCTGCGAAAGGGTATCGACAGGAGTTGTGGGTGTCCGCCTACTGGAAGGCAGTGTCTATATTAGCGCCAAGGGAAAACTGGAACTGGAGCAACTGCTTGCCCAGGGGGTGAGCGTCAGAGGGGAGCAGCTTGGTCTCCAGGACGTGTCCCAGGGAACTGTGGTCCTGGCCCTTTCAGCCATCCCTCACACTGCCAGTGATCAGGACATCCTGCGTCTACTCTCTCAGTTCGGGCCAATAATTGGTAAATCCTTGAGGGTTGTTTTGTTCATCCACTATTAAAGATGAAACATATTTCTAATTAACTGATATATTGTGATCAGGCGGTCTGGAGCGGAGGATGTACAAGGGAGCGGACACAGGGGAAGGCCTGGCCAGGATACGACTCCTAGCCTCTTTACCAAAGAGGTTGTTCCTGGAAGGAGCTGAAATTTCGGTACGGGCTGTCTGCCACGAGGAACTCTCCAAGCTGTCTATGCATCCACACACTGTCTCCAAGCAGCCTTCCAACCTCTTTGTCAAGTAAATAAAAATATTGATTTAGGTATATTTCATCCAAAATATAAATAGTCTTCATAGGATATAAAATTTTAATCTGAAACAACGGTGTAACCGTGATTGATGCAAATTCCATGTCACTAAAAAACATGACAAGACATAAAATACTATTATTCAGTAATGAACCATCGATAACATAGGACAAACTGATTTTGCGACTTAGGCTTTCAAATTAGACTGCGGATAATTTAATTATTCTAAATATGAAAAATATATCACATATGCTGAAATGATTTGAGTTTTTGAAATAAAGGCTATTCATTACCTATAGCTTAAGAAAAAAAGTTTCAGTTTTATATATATTTTTTAGGGGTTGGGGATATGGAAGCATTTTTAAACTAAAAGACAAGAATTATTTGTTTTTGTAGAGCTTAATGTGGAAATATAGAAAACCTAACAAGTAAATTAAAACAATATATGTGAGAAAGCTGAAAATTTGTTATTTTGATATTAAAATTTAAAAAAAAATTATTTTACAATTATTTAATTATGCTTGAGAATTAAATAGGATTTGTAAAACAAAAATAAATAAAATATGTTAAGAAACTATCCTGTAACAATCCGTCTTTGTAGAATCCAGTTATAGTCTTAATCAAATGTCTGTTATCTCTCCTCCATTATCTGGATATTCTAGTAAAATCGCTCCTTCACTAAAACCACCTTGTCACAGAAACCATCCAAATATTTTCCCAAAAAATGTTAAATTCTTAATAACTTAAAAATTTTTGAAATTTCCGAATATTCTCCAGCTTTGTGGTTTAAAAAAAAAAACACAATGCTGGAGGATTTATTAATTTCTATAATAATGATTTCCTAACAAATTCTTTAGTGGTTGGGTTCTTCTTGATGGGTTTATACTTCTGCTGGCGTTAGAGCATCTAGAAATGTAGAATTTCTAGCGTTAGGCACGATTAACTGAGTATTTACAATAATTTAAAAAAAAAATGTTAAGTCATTGAAAAAAACAATTCTTTGATTTTTGCCAGTTCTAATGTTTCCTTTTTCTAAAGTTTGCAGACAATTGACTCTAGTTATACCTATTATAGCCGTATCGATGAGAAAGATCGGGCAGGCCATACTTATTAAGTCACTGACCCTTTTATATTTTCATACAAAAATTCACTTCTATGAGCATTTTTTTCACTATCCTGCTAATCTTTGGTATATCATTCTTTCGACAAATATGAACTATCACTCACGAAATACTAAAAAAAACTTTATTGGTATAATACAAACAAGTGCTACTGATCTAATGACATGTACTGTAATGCTAGCTAGACTAAGTAGGGAGACATATATATAGTGGTGGGGGATTAGTGCTGATACTACATTAAATTTGGTGGTGATCCGTGGATAACTGATGGTTATTTAAACTGCAATCGCAACTTGCAAATTCATAATCAAATGCAGATTTCATAAGATACTATTTTCCCAATAACAATAATGAAGTAGCCCATTAGTTAATGAATATAATAATATTGAAGGTTAACCCGGAAGTTCGATACCGACACCACTAATTGCTATATACACACACCTGTCACTCTACACCTCTAACGTTTACTTGTCGCATCAGTGTTTATTCACTCGTTTGGTATCCGATCGTTACTTAGCCCTACAACCTTACAAACCCATCTTATTCACCGTAATAGTATGACCAGAATCATATTTAACATGTTGAGTCTCCTTATTTTGGCGTTGGGTGGCATTATTAATTCTCATCCTCACAAAAACTCATCCATCTTCGGTCCGAACACTTAATGCAATATTTATTTTCAAAAACCTTAAGGCCCAGTTCTCCCCTTAATGCAGTGGTTCCTGTGGTTCCGGTGGGTGCTGCAGCGATTCAGTGGGGCAGTGATGGCCACAGGTTCATTTGGGGGGTGAATTCATGAATAACTACAAGTTGTCACGGTCAACAATATTACTGCTGACGAAGATAGAGCCGAGAATTACTAAATTGGTAGCAGCAGACCAGTCTCAACCTTCTCATCAAGATGATTTCGAATGTTTTAATTTTTTTTTTTGTATTACATTCTAGTCTGAGTTCAATAAATAGTTTCATAATTTCAAAGTTCAATGTTTCCATTTTACATCTTCCTTTGTTGTATTATTCGAAAAAATTAGGAACATAAACACATGTATATTTCCAATTAATTTCTATTAAAAGTTTTTAAAAATTAAAAATTTCCAGGAGGCGGTAAAAAATATTTTTCCTGGAAAGGGGGCGGTAGCACAAAAAAGTTTGGGAACCATTGCCTTATAAAGAGGCCACGATTCGCATCCCTACAGAAGACAGAACATTGCATAAACTTAGTATAACTTTTTCTTTTCTTTTTACAGAATAGACAGGAAGGATTCTGATCTGGAGGTTAAGTTTTCAGAAAGCGTCAAAACAGGAACTACAGGTTCAAAAAACGATCCTTTTACATTCCCTGCACCATCGACATCAACTTCAGCTCCCTCAACCCCGAAGTAAGTAAAGAAACATTTGAATCTATATGAATACTTTAATTTGAACTAGAACGATGAAATACTCGTTGTTTTTTTTTTCAATCTTAATTATATTATTAGTTCCTTTAAAGGACTGTTATATCTCAACCACTGCCACTTTTATGTTATCACAACAATTAGATTCAGAACTAATTGTTCTTTTGTGTCTAGAAGATTCATAACACTAATTTCACGTTTGATCTATAAACTTAACGCTCTTCGATCCATCAAAGTCACCTTTATAAGCAGATAAAGTGTGACACCAAATCACGTGGAGAAATTATGATTTCGCTTTAAAAAGGATGGCAGTCGAAAGGGCTCATTCTTTTATTTATTAAGACATTTTTCATTAGCACTCCTTTTTTGTGATAGTATCTGACATGTTGAAATAAAATAAAATAAATATGGCCTTGTTTTAAGGCCCCTAAATCCAAAAATAGATAAAAACGGAAATTAAAAAAAATATATATATATTTTCTCAAATATTTAATAATACAATAAAGGCCAAACTGGTGCTTAATACCGAGGTATTAGATTTAATAATAAAAATATATGATTTACACCAAAAGAGTACCGTTACAATTATAAAATATTCACTGGAGGAAGATAGTCCAGGTGGCGGTCAATAAAGGTATCAAAATAGTGAAAGAAAACTATTTCTTGTTAACTAATGTTTCGCCCCACTTTGCAGGGCTTCATCAAGGCTGATAAGAATGATATTGTGTTACCAACATCATTATTATCAGTAATATTTATTATCAATAAATAGTTTTCTTTTACTATTTTTATACCTTTATTGACCGCCATCCGGACTATCTTCCTACAATCTACTTCATACGGTCAACTGTCTTCTTCTAATAAAATATTTATAACTGCAATCTTTTATAAATTATATTTTCTTATTTTTAAACAATTTTATATTTTATAAAATGAATAATTTAATAATACTAAGAGCGGAACCAACTTCATTTTCCAAATTATAAAACTGTTCATTTAATTGCACTATTAGTTGCTAAAATTGTTAACTGTAATTACATGTGTTATGTTGATGCTATTGTGTTATTTTTTTCAATATATTATAATAAATATAAATATATTATCCAAACTTTTTCTCAATCAACTGATCAGGATTTAAGTTTTCAATTCACTTAAATAAAATATTACATGATGATCACTAAAAACATTTTTATGTTAGAGAGAGATTTAGTGTAAAACATAAAAAGTACATAATGACTTTATAGTAAAAATTTTTATGTTTGATTTATAATAACTTTAAGGGGGGAAACTTTTTTTTTTTATTTGGGATTTAACGTCCTTATTTTCTCCAACTTAGAGCAGGAAGGGGTTATTTTACAGGTTACCAACTTATTCTAACCAGAATGGAGAAGTCGAGATTTATGCCGAGGATCCGCAACATAATAACGTCAACCCGACGATGCCGGATTCGAACCGCATTTTGTAATGTAATGGTGTCATATATATATTTTTTAAAAGATTTATTCCTTGATTATTTAGAAAAGAAAATAGATATATTGTAGGAAAATAGTCCGGATGGTTGTTAATAAAGGTACGGAATATTAAAAAAAAATTATTTATCGGTAACCAATCTTATATTCCAAGAGCCCAGGTGGAAAAATTAATTACTTTAATGAAGACTAAATACAATTACTAGTCAAAATTATTGAGTCTGCGATGGATAGTTAGGGGGAATAAAAAATTACGGGTGTTTAAAAACCTTAAAAAAAAAATTTTCATTCTGAGTCTATATCTTTAAAAATATCTTCAACACTGGAAAATCTAATAGAACATTTTTTAGAGTAAAGTTAATTTGCTAAAATATGACCCCTTCGTTAAAAATTTTTTTTTAAAAAAAGCAACATTTAATAAAAACTTAACGCTTCAGTAACTGGTGAATTTATTTTGGGAAATCTATATCTCATGTACCATTCCATGTACATATGTCTATTAGCATATGTTTGCATATGAATATAAATTTTGCATAAGAAATTTTTAGTTTCAATTTGTTTTATTAAACATCGTGAACACTACTACTCCTACGAAGATATAAGGCATAAACTACATTATAACACATTAAACTATCTTTAATATGAGTGTTAATAGACATCTGTACGTCTATGATTCCTGAGATATAGTTTTCCTAAAATTAAATTAAAAAAACTACTGTTTTTTCGTTGTTTTGATATGAACTGTCGGTTTTTAAAAATTGTATCACTGAAACAATTGAACGAAAGTTAATATACTATTAGGTCTCATATTTTAGTAGATTTACCTTACTGAAAATGACGTTCTAATAGGTTTTCTAGTACTTAAGGCAGTTTTAATGATTTTGAGTCCCAAAAGAAATATTAATTCTGTTTAACCTGCTGAAACAGCCGATAGTTTTATTCCCTCAACTATACATGGAAGATTCATCAATTTCGACAAGTAATTATTTATATTTTTCGTTAAAGTAATTAAAAATTGGGATGAAATAACTTTTTTCCCCAGGGCTCCTGTACTATTCCTGTTTCGTACCTTTATTGACCGCCAGCTGGACTTTCTTCCCACAATTTATTATGGATATAATATTATTAACATTGGTGCGACTGACCGTGGAGGTCCAAGGCCTCGCGCAATGTACTTAGGAAATACATTGCGCGTTTCATGACGTAGTTTTCATAGGGTGGGTTCGTCACTCCCATGCTTATTTTTGCGAGTGCCACCCATTGGCTAACGGGGGGAAGCTGCAAGTGAGAATGGTCAACTATTAGTCTTCCAAGATTTGATATATCAACAAATATATCAAATAGAGAAGTTCGAAACAATATAATAAGCATTTACTGTATATTTTAATTTATTACTTGATGGAATACTCCAATTTCACAATACTTAGTTGTGTACGGAGTACACTTTTCCCTGACCACTACCGTAGGTACTTTCTTCCTTCCTTCATATATCTTTATAAACCATTCCGTTCCTTATATCCTCCAATGCCTTCAGTTCAAAGCCCAAATTTATTTCCTTTATATATGTTCCTACCATTCCTACGTTTCCTTAAACTGTTGCATATGACAAATCCTGTGAAACATAACTGAGCTGCTTGTTCTTTATTTCCATTTTTTCTTGATATTTTTTTTATTATTATTTCCCTTATTCCCATCTTTTAGTATGGACTGTATTTCATATATATCTTGTTTATCTTGTTATTATTTTCCATTTTATTATATGTCTATATATATTTTTTTTTATTTCAGGGTTATTTATACTTTTCACTTCATCTTATTTTATTTTGTTTACTTTGTTCACTTTTAAATAAATTTTCCCGTGTCATACATTATTTATAACCACATTACAGTTTACTTTTGTTTCGTATTATCTTATTCTGTTACTTGATTTTAGTTCTCTTTACTAATTGTACACAGTCAATCATCGAATAACTCCGTCCTTATAAATCTCTATTTCACTTCCTGTATTGCCATAGCTAAGTTCCGTTTCTTTTTCATATTTATTTTTTCTTCAAGATTTATAATTTCACATAATGTTTATCACACTGATGTTTATAAAAATACACTGATGTTTAAAAAATACATTTGTTTAAATAATTAAATATTTATTAAACAAATCAAATGGTATCCTTGTTTAGTCTTAAAACTCTTAATTATATCAATAGTCCAACGTTTCTGCCAAATCGGCCATCCTTAAGGATAATCTTCAAATATAAATTTTCACCTCACATTAAAATTTAAAAATGTTTTGCAGGCTATTCTGCCCATGTCATTAATTATAATTCAAAAACACCTTATTTTTTCAAAACTTTTAATTTTCGATTAATCTACACTATCACTATCATTGTTCATCACACAGAGTTTGGTGTAAATAAATACCAGTCTCAAGAAATTGAAAAAATTATATCTAAATAATTAAAGTTCAGTATTTGTCTCATATTCTACAATAATTATACACATAGGTATTGGTATGATTACATGACGGACAAATGCATTGCGTGAATGATTCCATAAATTATCATTCTTAGTACTCAAGTTAATCTGCCGGATAAGAGTACGTACATTCATCATCGCAAAAAAAATTATTGAATCAATATTTATTTCTCTTATCAATACTATATCAGTAAGAGCCTTCTTATGCATATTTACATATAGCTAACCTCTTCTTTTTTTATGTTAAACCGGCTTGATCCTGACAGAAGAATTATTTCTTTGAGTGCTTTTTAAAAAAAAAAAAGAAATATAATATTATTTAATTAAATTTAGACTTGTATAATTTATTTCAGCTATTTGAAAGTATTTTTTTTAAGAATATGAATATGAAACGTTGGTCGATCAAATTCCAACCACTGCAGTCTTTTTTAGAACAGTCATAATTTTTCTACTTCTTTATTGTCCTGGAAGATTTCTTCTATTTCTGTTTCTATCATTAAATTTTGTTTTGGAGCAGAGAAGAGGGTGCACTCTAATACCACTTGTTTCACTGTTCTGATAGCTCGGCATTGGATACACGTTGGTACTTCTAGTCATCCAATAAATAGCCGTAAGAAAAAAGAATATAATGTTTAATAATCACTAATAATTATTCTCAGATTATTAAATAAACGTTCCTCGAGAAATTATACATTTACTATTTAATTTAGTTTCCGGATGCAAAGTCTGGATTAGAAGCCTATGTATATGAATCACAAAATAGAAGGGAACCCGTACTGAATCACTCAATTTTCATTTTACAATTAAAAAACAAAATTTTAAATGAATATTTATTAATAATAGCATAACTAAAAAAAAAACAAAAAAAAAACAAAGCAGAATTCTCTTTATTTTCTTTTATATCGTGTAGGCTTAAAAAGGCTATTCTATCAGCTACTACTTTAAATGGCAAATGAGAATCTAAGTCGTTTAGTCTTCATAGTCTTCTTTGAGGGATTTATCACGCGGTTCCAACTTTCCTTCCAGTTCCGAATTATACTAAAGTTATTAACGAATTCAGTCGAAAGATGTTTTTTAACCTTTCAGAAATATTTAAGGATTGTCCAGACAGTCAGAGTAGTGTGAGTCAATATATTGTCATTTGTAGAAACTATGTCTTTTAGCCGAATTAATGTAGAAAAATCTGCGATTAACATTTAGAATATATTAGTGAAAACAGTTTTATTATAAATTAATGTAACTTCTTGTGTTGTATCATTAAAAAAAAAAGGTTGATATTTTGGAAAAGAAAGAACATAAAGTGTTCATATTTACAGTATGAATTTATTTTAATTTGTAGATAGAAAAAGAAATTTTATTTTTGAAAAAAAAATGTAATAGTGATTTTACTTAAATCATTATCATATTTTTATATCTCTTTCTTGTATTATTTTTCATTTTTCATTTTTCATCATATTGTTATAACTATTTATCATATTTATCTCATTTGTATATAATTTTCTTTTCACTTAATTTTAATCCTATCTTAATTTACCTTTTGTATCTTATAATCTTACTATTTTGAGTTGGTTTTGTATCTTTTTAGCCTTGATGAAGCTCTATAAAGTGGGGCGAAACGTCGGAATATAAATAGTTATCAACTATTTTTGTTCTCTTTTGACCGCACCCTTGATCATCTTCTTAAGAATTAGAAATAAAACGGTCAAATATTAATATATATTATTATGAAAAGTCTTTTAGTTTGTAATTGGTACAAACACATTATTTTCTGCACTTCTTACTCCTCTAATATCATTAACAGTCCCGCTTATCTATAAAGTGGGGCGAAACGTCGGAATATAAATAGTTATCAACTATTTTTGTTTTCTTTTGACCGCACCCTTGATCATCTTCTTAAGAATTAGAAATAAAACGGTCAAATATTAATATATATTATTATGAAAAGTCTTTTAGTTTGTAATTGGTACAAACACATTATCTTCTGCACTTCTTACTGTTCTAATATCATTAACAGTCCCGATCATAATACAAAAAGTATTTGTGCTTGTACTGTACTTTGTATTTATGAACTAATACTATAAGGCTTCATTATGATCTCTTATTTGAATAAGAGAGGGTTAGAAAATATTATTGAAATTTTAATAATTGGTTTCTCTTCTTCGATGGTTGGCTTCACCGAACTAGCTTGGCTATATATAGATTAAAAGTTAACAACATGCAATAGAATGAAAATAGGGATGAGTAATTTAGGAATGATTATTTATCAGCGTTGGACTTTTCCCTGAGGATATAAACGAGAGAGGATGTGTGGTAACAACAATAAAAAAAAATTTGATTATTTGGATATTTGCTCATGACACAATGGATTTTAGGGATCAGAGGTCAGAATAAAAATGTCGTTTCAACGGTTTTGATAAAATGTTTGACATTTTCAACAACATCCACTTGCACAATGATCCCAAACGTTAATTAATGGTAAATGATTCCCTTGAAAAAAGATATTTATTTCTATTTTCTCAGAAATACTGTTTGATATCGTATTGGGAAGAATAATGTCACCCATATGAGAGATAAGAAACGACGCCTAACTCCCGGAGAACGTAGAAATGTGAACACTACGGAACAGCATAGAGGACATAATATTCAATTTATGTTCCTCAGTTTGATTTTAAATAATTACAATCCGAAATTCATATTTAATAATTTACTTTTTTAATTTTAATAACGACAATATTTGGGAATATGTAGGTACATCACTTGCATGAGCGGTCTGATATAATGCATAAACACTCAAATATCTTAGTCATACACAAAAAAATGAAAAATAGACACATTAATTGACATAGTTATTCCAAATGATACCAAGTTACCAAAACAGCTTAAAGAATACGGAAATAATAAGAGCTACCGAAAGAGCTGAAAACACTTTATCACTTAGATAAAATAGCAGGGACCCCCTAAATTAATTATTCAAATAACTGTTCATTTAGCTTACATTAAATTTTAAATATCTTTTTATTTAACTGTTACTTTTATAAATAAATTTCGTTTCTTTTTTTTCATTTAATTAAATGCACTTGGTCATTGACTCACTATTTATACATAATCCTACATTTACCGTGGGGCACAGCTAGTATGTTATAATTGTATTCTTTTTTCAATTATCTGATTAATTGTATAAATGTATTCATTTACTAACGTTCATTTTCTATAATTAAATGAACTTATATAGCAAAGCACAAGACAAGAAATAGACGATGTTAGGCCTGAAACCATCTAACTTTAAAATGGCTTGAAAAGTAACCCTTTATGCATGTAACCATTGTATCGGTCCACAGAAGCTTTGTCCAGCTTGTGATGGAACGGCCCTGGAGAATTGTTTCCATTTTTAGACAAATTGCTACGCGTACCATGAGAACTGAATTCCGATACATGCCGAAGCTAAGCGATATTAGCCGAAACCAGTTGTATGAATTTCTATATGTGCACTCAGGATTGGAATTTAAACTGTTTTTGTATATATATAACCTAAAACCTTTTGCTTAGAGCTGGACACCTATCGTCCCAATAGGAGGTGCAGTTTTTGTTTTGTTTTATTTTTTTATTTTTTTTTTTTTTTAATATTATTAAATATGAAGTGATGTTTTTATTTTAATATAACGAATGTTGATAGCCCAGCTTGGGTATATTGTTTGTTATTAGTTTATATAAACGATCTTTAACTTATCATTTTTGTAAAATTACTACAATTAATTATTATTGATCTATTTCATGTATTTCACAGGCTAACTCTATTTGTACGGGGGTTACCCCATAAACAAATAAATAAATTACTATCATTATTATTACTGACATTTACAACTATATTTTGCTTAAAAATAGATTTGGCAAATTCGATGCTAGAGTATGATACAGGCTTTTCGAGAAACTACTTATTGGTAGCACTCTAATAACACTTTACATTAGAAGGTCTCGATGCCATCTCCTCTTCAGACGCCTCGAAGGATTATCAGGAATGGAAGAGGAAGCAAGATTAGGAACTAGTGGGTTTGGGTGGTTAGGGAGTTTATAATGGAAGGACTGATATCCGGTTCGTGCCAGATCGGTTACATGTGGAACATTAAGGTCTTTATGGGTGGTTTTACTTATTTCAAATCGAGAATTTTACGAAGGAATTTGGATTGTAAGGATTTGATACGAGAGGAATTCGAAAGTGTAGTGGATCCCTAAAGCTGAACTTCATATGACCAGACAGGCCTTATTATAGTCATGTTTGTATTGGAATGGAAGTTTAGACCGTATGTCTAGTAAATGTAATAGTCGGAATTTACGTGCAGTTTCCTGTCTTTTCAGTCTTGTGTGAGGGTTCCAGGTTAGTCGTTCGTCCAGATGCATTCCAAGTTAGTAGATCTGTTCGATAGAAATTAAGGAGTAAGAGCAATATTATTAAAGGACTATAGGGCAGCCAGTATGTTTACGATAAAGGTGATTTGATGGGATTTATTTTAATTCTCCTATTTCGACACCATTCTCTAAGGCTTGTGATATGGGATTGAAGACTTCGGGATACAATTAAAGGGTTTAACTCCCGTGCATTACAATTCGCGCTCCAAAGAAGACGAGACAACGTCTACCACACGATGACAGTACTGGAAAATGGAGTGAGATGTTAGGAATCCCAAATGGTGATTGTAAAAAAAAAATGTTCAACTAATATCAGAATATATCTAGATTCCTTCGATTTGTCTTCTGCAATGTGAATATTATTTCAGAAATTCGGAAAGCAATATGGATTTAAAGGGTTCTGATTAAATACCTCTATTTTAGATTCAATTTTTGTTGGAGTATAAGAGTTTATTATTTATTGCCTTCAAGCCATAACCAAAGCAGCATTTAAACAGAAAAATCTGTATAGACCTCTACAGATGAGCTTGTCGGCCCTGATTTTTCCGTCACCAAGCTCGCAAAGAAATCATTGTTTCTATTTACTCCAGAGACAGGGAGTAAATAAAAGCAAGCATTCTTTCCCTTATCTCTCTTACAAGAGATAAAGCCACTTACTGCCAATTATTTAAGAGAATTGACATAGTATTATTTATTTAACTCAATCAATGATAGGAAAAGTTTTGAAAGAAAACAATTGAAAATTTGTTTCCAAATACCGCACTTGGCCCTTACATGTTATCTTAGGATACCTAAAGGCGTTGTTTACATTATTCAACCGCGTCCTAGTTTTAGCAACTGACTAAAACGTAGCTCTTACATAGGTATTTTGTTCAAAAACTGCTCTGTTACTAAATATTTTTGTGATCAAATAGAATGACTACCAATCATGGAACATTGTGGACAAGACAGTAGGGAATATCCCCTTTAATTATTTTTGGTGTTTTGATCATCTTGATCGTCGTACATCGAGCAAAATATTTTAAAGGTAAGTTAAGAAAGGTCATGTCAAAAAGGCAGATAAAATATATTTAAGCCGTTTTAAAGTGAACGGCCAAACATGGGCCCACTAAGAATTAATATTATTTACGTCATAACTTTTAAGTTTTTGAAGATTGAAGACCCAAATTATTCTTAAATAGTTTTGTTAGTCTTATTTCCAGAATTTTCACAACTGAGAAATAAGAAAGGTTCCCCACCTTTTACCTCAACGAAAATATATTTCATCTTGAAGTTTGTTTTTATTGTCGACTCCAAATAAATAAATTTGTTCACATATTTTACTATTTTAATATATATTTCGAGATCTAATTCTTTAGCGCCTTTCTTTAGTTGTATTGCATTGCAACTTATAAAATTTCATTTTCTGGATTATACTCGTAATGCAAACAAAGACATTATTTTTATTCCGATTAATTTTCATTACCTTCACTACGTTTCTCCCAACGCTCTACAATGTTTTTATCCCTCCATCGAAGAATCTTTTGGGGTGTGATCTTACAAGTTCAAGAATGGACATTTTTCCTCTTTTTCAGTTTGGTTTAATTTGTTTTTTAAAATACCTCAAGGGCACAGATCAAATGGTAGATAAGATAGAACTTAAATTTTCAGTTCAAATTACATCATTTTTTTAAGTTTATCAGTTAACTCTGTAATACAGACAAGTCGTGATTATTATGGCTCTACTTATTACTCTTTATAAGAAGGAAAATGTAAAAAAAAAATCCATTTTTTTTCTAAATTTCCAAATTTAATTTTTAAAATATTTTATTTTCTCCTCTCTGCCAATTAAGATCGCACTGAGGCCCGTCCCCTCCGAGGGGGGAACGATAACTATGATATGAATGGAATTTCGATTCGAAAACACTTTTCTTTGTTTTCCAATCCGTTGCATCACAAGTATGATTTCCAACGCAATGGGAATTTCTTCATTATACGAATTATTTTGCAATGAAAAACTCTTGAATTCATACTTGAAACATTAATTCTTTTATAAAATATTTGTAATGATGAAAGATCGTTGATAGTTATCTATATAGTTGGATAATATCTATGAGGAGAAGATAGTTTTGGGTGCGGTCTGAGTATAATACAAATAAGAAATCATATTTATTAGTGCCAAAATTTCAGCCGGACTTTCTAGCCTCTATCAGGACTCTCTGCGAAGACGGCAGACAAGAAAATAAAGTTATAACCATCACGGTTATGCCATGAACCTTTGCTTTACTTATTATTATATATTGTATATTATTACTATCAGAGGATAAAATACAATATTTTTTTAATTAAATCTAGAACTTTAGATGAAAAAATCTTTTTTTTTTACATTATTCTCCTTATACCCAGAAATAAGTATATCCATAGTAATACACCTTTATATGCTCGTCTGTCGTCTTCGCAACAAGCCCTGATGAAGATAGAAATTATGGATGAAATGTTGGCACTAATAAATAAGTTTTTCAACTTATTTGTCTTATTCTCTGACCGCACCCTAACTATCTTCTCATGTATAATATATTTGCTTTGTGTGTTACAATATAAATTTTGTACTAACAAACTCATTAAATTATAACGGGTAAACAAACAGCGTTCGGACCTCAGTGCGATCTTAATTGGCAGAGAGGAGAAAATATTAATAAACAATATTATTAATAGTGAATCTATTCACTATTATTAATATTTTAAAAGTAACTCATAAGGTCTAGAGAGCCTATTAACTTGTTAACGTATTGAGCTTATACAATTGGGTTATGAACCAAAATATAATATTTATATTTAAGGCCATTTAAGGATCATGCCATATCGCCGTAATCCAAAGTCTAATTTATCTCCTGCTCCTGAGAAATAGGATAAATACAACACAAATTCAAGAGAAAATTACTTTTAATATTATTTTTTCTATTTTTTCTTGTTACTTTATTATTTTTGTTTATATTTTTAATATTTAATGTGTATTAATGTTCAAATAATTTGTTGATTTTGTATATTTGTATCTCTATCACTATTTTTATTTATTATTCTTTCAAAGGCACATTGGGTTGAAAGAAAAATAGGAAAAAAAAAGGGGAGGGGGAAAGTATAGAAAAGGAAGAAAGAGAGAGAGAGAGAAAAAGGTGGGACTAACAAATAAAAAATTAAAAGTATAGAAAGAAGGGAAAAAATAAAACCAAAGAAATGAAACGAAAAAAAAAATAGAATACAGAAAAAAAATAATATTTTATTATTATTTGTTTACTCGTCAGGCGTATTTATTGTAAGATCAAAAATATTGTCTGATTAGATTAAAATAAGTATGCTGTGTGGTTGCGCTTTTTAAATATTGCTCGATTTAACCATCTTAAAGTATGCTCTTCCCGTTTTAAGCTAATATTTCAAAAGTGATATAGGATTGTCGCGTCCCGGGGTCTTAGCTGGGTGGGTCCGGCGAATCTAGAAATTGCCTTTTTTTTTTGTGTTATGATATTCTCTTATGGAACTGCGACTTGTCGCATAATGACGAACCTACTCGCTATACTTGTCTGTTTAAAAAGTCAGATAAGTACCATGGCGGAGTGGAGAATTTCATGTCATTTCTCATTTTCAGGCGCTTTTTAAATATTTATCGATCTAACTATCTTAAAGTCTCCTCTTCTGCCAACCCAATAAAGTTGGGCAGCACGACTTTTTTTTTTTTAATAAAGTTTTTTCCCTCCTTTTCTTTGAAAAAATAAATAGAAACTATTTTTCAAAGATGTGCCACTATTCAAGAAAATAGTCCAAAGGGCCAAGAGGAGAAAAAAGGCAGTTATTTCACCCCAATTTTTTATTACTTTAATTGAAACTATGTATGATTTCAAAATCGATGAGCCTGTTAACTATAGTTGGCGGAATCAGATATGGCGGCTGTTTCACAACGCTAAAAACATAATGTATCATTTGGAGCTCTATGTCTTTAAAACTACCGATAACACTAAAAAAACTAAGAGAACATAATTTAAAGTAGAGTAAATTTACTAAATTATGAACCCTAAGAGAGCTGATTACGTCCAATAGCCCCCAAGACAAAGTTTTTTTAAAAGCAACATTTCATACAAAATTAACTAAAAATTAGTAGTTTATGAATTCACCACTACTATCTCTTGCTTCAGTACAATCGGATAAGTACAACACAAATTGAAAAGGTATTAATGTAGAAGTCCAATAACTCCATTTTTAACAGTATTCAAAAAATTACTTTTAATATTATTATTCTTTCTTTAATATTTTTCTTTGGCAGAAATATAAAAATATAACAGTTTACCAAAATTTAAAATTTGCTCCTGAACATTTATTGAATTCTAAATTTTTATAGAATAAATATTGCAAATACTAATAATGATTTTATGAATCCTGTCAATGGAAAAGTTCGTACATAGGTTAAGTGAAATTAAAAAAATTATTAATTTTATAATTATAACTATTTAATAATGATGTTCACGAAAACATTTATCAGACTGACGATAAATCCATTCGCACAATCAAACTCATGTTTGAATCATTAGCTTGTACGATACACATTAATTTATCCAAGATCTTATGCTTTCCAACGGTATATAATACATTTATATTACTACTCTTATTTCCAGAAATGTGTTTTTAACCTGAAACGTATATTTTTCCTATTAACTTCTGAATTAAACTATCAAATCATTGCATTATTTAAATTTATCCTTTTTTAATTACTAATAAAAATGTGAGAGGGTTCATTATCTTAAATAAACAAAACTTAAAGTACCTTAGAAGAATCTATTTTGAAAACTCGTCATTTGAGCCGTGTCGAAAAATTTCAATGAGAATAAAACCTAGATGACATTAAAAATCATTTATTTGTACATAGAAATTTAGAGTTTAACCAAAATTGTTATTCAAAACCGTTTTCGAGAAAATTGAAAAAATGTGAAAAATCTATTATATTAAGTGGCACCTTCGGACGGTCGATTTTAAAGAAACTTGTGCTGTAAACTTGCCCAAAATTAGAAATTTCAATAACGTAGGATTTTTTGTTTCTAAGCAAGACAGACATGCACACAGACCATTATGCAAGACTTGTCTATTTGAACTTATATCTTCAAAAAGTGTATTTCTGTCGAAAATTCTAATTCTATATTTTTCACGATTGCAATACTTCCTCTTACTGCATCTTCCATATATAAGTATATGAAAATATTAACATTGAAAAAATAAATATAGGATTAAAATAAAAGATATTTAATACTTTAATCATATTAATAATTAACCATATTAACCTATATATTTATAAATTTGTAGGTTATACAAAACCACATTAATTATTGAAACGAATTTTCTGTTCTGTATATGATAATATTTAAAATATAAACAACACGAACCTGAAGTTAAAAAATCCCACTGATAATTGGGAATACGATGATTTAAAATCTAAATATATATTTCATGTATGAAATAACGTCATAATAGTAATAAAAATAAAACCACCGAGATATTACAAACTGATTAATTAAATTAATCGTAAAGATTACATAATCCGTATCATTCTATTTCATGTAATGGACAGTGGGTAATTGGTTTATCTTTCGGCAAAATAGTTTTAATTGCAAAAAAGAGTGTTATTCCTGCAGATTTCATCAAAAGCTTAAAATCATATTAATTGTGAAAATCTTAATGACTGAAACGTGATATTCACTCATTTGATCTCTTCTAGGAAAGTATCGATCGTAAGCATTATATGGTGCCGTCAAGATGACAAGTATCCATTTTGGTTCAATGGAGATAGTTGAAATATACAAACACTCAGGCACATAGGTAATAGGTTTTTTTTACTATGGGGAGGGTTAGTGACTGAGCAAAAATCAACATAAGCTGGAGAGGGGAGAAATGAGATATATCGATCATTACATTGTCCAGTGTGAGGGTTGTCGATTCTCAGATAGTGCTAATGGAAGCTTTACTAATAGTAACTCTCTTAGTCTATGTGGGAGGGTGTAACAATTGTGTGCACGCTTTATCTTCATGTCTTTGTTGAGATACGCCAATAAACTAATTTAACCTTATATATATTCACTTTATCTTTATTTACAACTGTCAATATGTAAATTGGTAATCAGTAAATGGTTCAACAAAATGTTCCTGATAAAAATAGCATGGTGAAGAATCAATTGCGCTGGGTTTGTATCAGACGTTAAAACTTTTTTATTTATTAAACTATTTATTTACTGTAATTTACAACTGTACAAAATAATAAATACATTAAGTAAAGTAAATATGTGGAATGTTTCAGTTCCACTTGATAATCTTGGGAAGGAACCACCCATTGGTGGTACTTCAAGCATTAATTTAAATTAGAAGGTCTCGTGGCCATCTTCTTTTCAGACGCCTCGGAGGATAATCAGGAATTGTTAAGGATGAGAGATTAAGAACCAATGGGATGTTAAGTTCTTTGTGGATAATTTATTTGTAACGTAATAAGGAGCATCACGGATTTTGGATTGTACGGATTGGATGCGGGAGGAATTTGATGGTTTGGTAGAGCCTCAGAGCTCAATTCCATAAGTCTAAATTGGTCTGATTATCATAATGTATAATAATTTGACGTTAAAAATAAAAATTAATAATAAAAAAACAAAATAATAGCTTATACCAACTTTTCTGGATTTAATGTGCCTAAATTTAGCCTGCCTGATGTTGAACCATCCTGAGGAAGATGTCCGTGAAAGAGATCTAGACCAGTGATACAGTAGGGGTATTTGTAATCTTTAGTTTAACATGTTAAATAAAAAAAGTTGTGTTAAATTTTCGTCCTGAGAAGTCGTGAAAATTAAAAACTCTGAGAATTCTGGTAGCTCCCCTAAGAGTTTTAGAGTTCTCAATAATTATAAGAAACATTTCTCGTGTTTAAGACACGAAAAATGCCATCTAAAAATACTCATATTGTATATATGTATATATAGTTGACCGTAAAAATTGGTATATAAGAAGATGGTCAGGGTTGCGGTCAAAAGTGTAACAAAAATAGTTTACAACTATTTATTTTCCAACGTTTGCCCCACTTTGCAGGGCTTCATCAGGGCTGCCCAACCGATTCATTTGGGCACTCTATAGCTCTTTTGCTATAAAATTTAGCACTTTGATTATTAAGGCTAATTTTTAGAACTCTTGAGGGCCCCAACAGAACTCCAAAAAACATTTTTCCAAAAGTTTTGATCGAAAATTTTCATACTGAGAGGTGGTGAAAAATGAAAATTATTCGAGTTCTGGTGGTCCCCTCTAAGAGATTTAGTGTTTGCAATAATTTGAAGGAACATTTCTGTTGTTTAACACCTTAAAAATACCATCTAAAATACGCAAGACTTTCGTGCATCTTTAACACCCTATAACTGCTATAAACTTAAACACTTTGATTATTAAGGTTAATTTTTAGAACTCTAGAGGTGCAAGTTATATGGTGTCAAAGTTGCAAATGTTTCGGTTTTACCTTCCAGTAAAAAAAGATTCGATCTAAAATTTCTGGAATATTTATTTTTTGGGGGGGATTTCTCTCGAGAGTTCTGTTGGCCATTCTAAGAGTTTTAGAGTTTGCAATAATTTTAAGAAATATTTCTGTTGTTTAACACCCTAAAAATACTAGTTTTTTGGGGGGAATTTCTCTCGAGTGTTCTGGTGGCCCCTCCAAGCTTTCTAAAAAGTATCCTTGCTAGTGCCAAAGTTTATATGGTGTCAAAGTTGCACAAACGTCGCGCGTATTTTTAGATGGTATTTCTAGAGTTTCAAACAACAGACATTTTTCTTCAAATTATTGCAAACTCTAGAACTCTTACGGACGCTACAAGAACAAAATTTAAGCCTAAGAGGAAATAGAGAGTTGGATTGTGGATAAATATCCCCGGGAAAAACGTATACGTTTTCCTTAACCTCTTCTTATCAACTAAAATATATTCAACTAAATTCAAAGTATCTATTTTTTTAATCTGGGGAAAAACATTGTGATTAGCAGTTGGTATTTTTTCTGAGAAATCACATTTAAATAAAAACCAGGAATACATTCCAATTCATTAGAAAAACAATTAATCTGGGGAAAATAGGATAATGTGTTGCGTGTACACGTTATCATAAGCCAATATCCTGAATAATTAACTAATTTCAGTTCCTATTAAATATTAATCATAAAATGTTATATATAATTTTCCTGGTGATGAATATGATTATGAAATATCACCAATTATATATCGATCGGTTCAAAAAATATTCAAGAATTCGATAACAATGATGATGAAAAATGTGTTGTTTTTTTAAATTCCTAAAATGTCCAACATAGCTGTTTTGTTTTTTTAATCTAAATTAAATTCCATTCGTCAGCTTTCAAACGTGTTAGTTACAAGAATTCGCCACCCTGCACATACCTGGAATAGTTATTTTATGAAAAATTTTGTCAATATATTTCATTAGTATTCTTTGGCACATTAAAGATTGATTTTTTTGACATTATAATATTAAATATTATACTGTAGTATTTGATATGAAAATCTCTACCGCTAAAAACCGGGAAGGGTCATCGTTCAGTACTTAGTACTTCGAAGTACTGATTCTATATGAAACAGATATATTCAAAATGAACATAATATTAAAATTGACCACATGACTAATTAAAATAGGAAGTTGATTTAAGGAAATTAAAAAAGAGATTTTTTTTTCTTTCTGAACTACATTTAAATTTTATAGGCTTACAATGTCGTTTTGGGTTTGAATACGGCTGTGGCAGATACTTATTTTCTGTTACACTATAGCCGTGAGTCAACCCTATGGGTTCTAGAATCCTCCAGCCTCATACAGTGGGTGCTCTTAATTGAGGGAAAATCTGGAGATTGAGTATGATTTTGAAAAAATTACCTCTCTGCATAACCGTTATTCTGGGGGAAAAAAAGGGAGGTGGGGATTTTAATCCAATCTTGTGAGTCGTCATCCAACTACGACAATCGGTAAAATTTTTAAGTAGGACATGTGAATTATTAAACCACAACCAATATTTTCTTTTACGTTTACCACACACCAGTTTAACTTAAAGGAGGTCCAGATTTCTTTTTGGTACTCTAAGTTGCGGATACCTAATGTGTTGAGGTAATCAGAAAAACATTATGCTTGATGTGGTCGAGCATAACCAATGATTCAACACATTCACTGGCAGTAATGCAGGATCACTACAAGATCTTGTAAAATCATCTCTACATTGATTGATTCCATTCCTGCTCAGCCCAAAATTGGGCTGTAGAGCCTATGAGGTCCTGATAAAGAAGAAATGAATTTTTTTTAACACCCAATTAAAGTCTGTAAAAATTCCTTTGTGTTCCTATACGGATAAAATTCATGGTTGCGATTTTTTTAGGGGGTTTCGATAATCCATTATCCGAATCCAAAATAAATGTGACGAAACTCCAACCACTGAAATTAATGCGTTAGAATATTTATATACATGATTATAAAGATCAAGGTACAAGAGAGATATCACAAGTTGAACTCTGTTTACCAGTTGTAATCAGTTGATCTTAATTCCATCCCCACTTGACTATTATCTTTCTTCCTCTACTATGCATATCAAGGGACATCTCAGCAATATTATTAACTTTCTTATTAAATATTTTAATTTACAACAAAAACATAACTGCTACACATTAATAATCGTTTTAGCAATAAACAAAGCGCTTTTGAACAATTAAGATACAAGATTTCAAGCTACATATTACATGTGTTGGGGCAACAACCTGGGCCCTGTTTCATAATAAAATACAAACTAATACTATTAGTCTTGTCGAATAAACTTAATACAATTACACTGACTTGTACAATAGTAACTTGTACTTTAGTACTTTTTAACTCCTGTAATATCACAATATAGTCCTCCCTATTATGAAAAAAAAATAAGTATGTACTAGTACAAGAGACCAAGAAAAGAAAAAAGTCAGTTATTTCACGTCAATTTTTGTATTAAATTAATGAAAACTATGTAAAATTATTAGTCAAAATTGAGGAGTCTGCCGAGTATTGGTATGGATAATCAAATATGGTGGTTGTTTCAAAACGTTAAAAAAATATTTTCATTCGGGACTCTATATCTTTAAAATTACCAACAACACTAGAAAACCTAAGAGAATGTCATTTAAAGAACATAAAGTATATTAGTTATACTTTACATGGTATATAGTATACATGAGCCATAATAGAGCTATTTACGTTGAATAGTTTCCGACATGTAGCTTTTTTAAAAGCAAAATTTCATAAAATAATGCACTGTATAATTAGAAGTTAGTGAATTTATTTTGAGAAATCTATATCTCAAAAACCATTCGACGGAGATGTCTCTTAGCACTCAAATTAAAGTTAATGTACTCTAAAGTAATTTATGACGTTTATGCTCGTTGAAGTAGTAGTTTTTATGATATTTGGTTAAATAAATTGATTTATAGAAGTTCGGACAAAATTTGTAAAAGATAAATGGGTAAAAGATTTATTCATATGTGAACATCAAAATGACTACTACCCTTACGAAGATACTTGTCATGAACTACTTTGTAATAAGTTAAATTACTTCTTTTTGAGTGCTGGCAAACAGACGTGCAACTTATGGTTCCTAAAATATATTTTTTTCAAAATCAAATATTTTATCAGAATAACTTTTTTTAATTTAATTATTTAATGTAATTTATAACTGTACAAATAGTAAATACAATAAGTAAATATGTGGAATGTTTCGTATACACTTGAAAATCTTGGGAAGGAACGACATACCCGTTGGTGGTACTTCAAGCATTAATTTAAATTAGAAGGTCCCGTGGCCATCTTCTTTTCAGATGCTTTGGGGGATTATCAGGGATTGTTAAGGACGAGTGATTAAGAACTAATAGCTTAGGATGGGTAAAGAGTTTGGAATGAAAAGACGCATATCAGTTTTGGGCCAAATCTGGCCAACAAGGCCATTGTGGATGCGTTTATTTATTAGAATAACTAGAAATTAAAATTTTGTGAAATAATTTTGTCAAATATCATAAAAAATACTACTCCTGCGAAGATAAACGTTTGAAAATACTTTAAAGAACATTTAACTAACTTTAATTTGAGTGCTAATATAAATCTATCTATACGTCTAATGATTCCAGAGATATAGAAAATAAATTCAATAACTATAGATTTTACAGTACATTTTTTATAAAATTTTGCTTTTTAAAAAGCTATATCTCGGGAACTATTGAAAGTAAATAGCTCTATTAGGGATCATATTTTAACAAATTTACTCTACTTTAGACAATAATCTCTTAGGTTTTCTAGTGTTGTTAGTAGTTTTAAAGATATAGAGCTCCGAATGGATGGTGTTTTTTTTTGTTTTGAAACAGCTGTCATTTTGTATTCCCCCTACCTATACTTGGCAGACTCATCAATTTAGACTAGTAATTATACACAATTTACACTAAAGTAATAAAGCATTGGAGTGAAATAACTGACTTTTAATTACCCCTGGTCTTGTATTATAGGGATGCCCTTGCACTATGCCCAGAAAACACTCGGTTTTTTGGGGGGGGAGGGGGAGGATTATCTTTGGTGTGAAACATTGCATAGGAAGGTAAATGAAGAATAATAATAGAAACTTAAAATATCCCTATAAATGAATTGGACAAGAAACAAAAGAAGTTCTAAAGTAAACAAAACAATATTTAATATTAAAAAAAAAATAATCACAGTATTTATAAGATGAAAATTATACAATCAATTATAAAACGAAAACATATTAAATATTTCTTATATTTATATTATATTGAAATGATAAGAAGTAAACGAAATAAAGAAAAGCAAACATTTAAAAGTAAATTGGATATAAGATATTATAAAATAACAGTACAAAAAAAAAACTAACCTAAAGAGGTCTTGAAAGATAAAACATTAATAAATAAATATGCTATGGTAAATCAAGAAGAATCACAAGGTATGTAGTATATAATGGTTAAATAAATTAATTAAATTTAATTACTATTATTACAACTATGGAGTTAGAGGAATAATATAATGTGAACGTAGCAGGCGTGAAATATTCGATGTGCAGTGGTCATTAATAAGCAGATAAATTATCAGATGAAAGGGACTTGATGAAGGTGTAAAATCTTTAACACCTACTGTTGCGGCCAACATATTTTTATGATTAACTCCGAACTATGATGTATCATAATGTATCTGTTATAGTTGTAAGCCTTTTATATTAGCATGTTATTAAATATGCTATTTATGCTGCTAGAGGTATAAAGAATAACATCATTGTGTACATTCGCGGGCTCAGCTTTTAACTTTCTATTAAGAGTTAGTTGCTAGCAGTCTGGCCAACCCCAATGTTCTGCTCCTCACGTCACGGGGGACGGACGTTTTACAATCTTTCTCCACGAGGACAGTAATCACTCACGGTGATGTAAAGACATTATTATTTCATATTGCTTATATTTTAAGCATATATATATATAAATAGTTTTTTATTTTTAATTTAAAAAACAATTTCATTTTTCTTTTTAATCAGGTTTTATTTTTATTTTGCTTAACCTGAATTTTAATTTGTATTAGCCAAAAGAATTATTAAGATCCTGTTTATTTAACGTATACAATCTTTTTCTTTCTTTTTCAAAGGTTTTTTTTTTTTATTATTTTTAAGTATTCAAAATGCTATATTAAAAAATTCGACTGTACATTTCTTTTATTTGAATTACCATTTATGGTTGGGCTAGAAAAGGTTTTTTTATCCGCCGAAACACCTAAGGACTTTATAGAATCATTTTAATAGATTCCTATTTATCACAAATTAACTAGGGCGTTCATTTACAACACAGTTAAAAAACTACCCAAAGTATGTTAAAGTTACATCATTGGTATGTTGTATGTTGTCAATGGAGTGTGAAAGTATTATACTGATAAAGTTCATTCATTGGATTCTTGAGCTTACATAAACGGTCTTGTTGTAATCGTATTATTACAGATGAGCCGTAAAATTATGTAATATTGTATTAATAACCTAGACACTTCCCACGAGCGAGGTTGATGGTTTCCATCACAGAAAAAATGCAAAACATAATATTTATTTCCTTATTCTACACAGAGCAGCCGTCAGTAAGCCCGGGTTCTGAATTTATTGTAGTCGAGTATGTTGAGGCGCCAGTTTGCAGCGGCGCCGGATCGATTTCGGTCTGAGAGCGTTGTTTTTTATTTCGCGGCGGCCTCACGTAATGAAAACTTGACCTTCCTCCTCTGGTTAGGATAGAGCGGTAATCTGTAGGATAACACTCTCCCTCCTCTTCCTCAGGGCAAGGAAAAGAAAAGTGAGTATGGAACAGAACAATACATCTGGGCCAGTAATTAAGATTGAGGGAAAATTCTCAGTTTTTAGGAACTAAAATAATTATAATATGATAATGTATATTTTAATTGGACCGATATTACAGAAAATACGTCTGTCAGAAATTTTCTGTACTGCAATTTGATAACACACCAAATATTTTATTATCTGTTATTTATTGTTATAATAAAATAATGAACTCGAGTAACGAATTATTGTGTAATAATTAACAACGTTTTTTCTATACAGAAAATGAATATTTACAACATGAAACTGCCCTATGTATTGATAATAGATAAATTTAAAATGATTTCTGTAGTTGTGGATTTTTCTCAAAAGCACATTATATCCATTCCAAAATCAAATTCAGTATTCTTCACTTATTGTATAAGAGTCACAGGGAAGAAGCTACATTTCATTGAAATTACTTAATCCCTTAACATGTTTATAGATATATTTAAGTACTTAATCACGTATATTTAACAATATACTTTTTATTTTAGAATGGAGGAGCGAAGCCAAAGTACGCCTGTAATATCTGCCAACAGCCATGGTTCTGCTCAGAGCCTTCGACCACACTCAGACACAGAGGCTAAGCGACCACGAAGACTGAACTCAAGGAGGGCCAAGTCACCTTCATCAAGTTCTGAACAGGACTCACCAACCAAACCTCAGCGAAGGAGGCCTTCGACGGTAGTTCCAGACAGAGAGCGGAGTAACAGCCTCAGCAGCAGGGCCTCATACAGGAGGAAGATGTCGATGACCGGGAGGGAAACAGGAAAGTTGCCTTGGTGTGCCTGCTGGGGCAACGGCTGTATATAGTCTTAAGTTATTTTAATTTATGGATATATCATATTTATTTTTGTAATGATGAAGATATAGTAGACTGTAGGTAAGATAAAGGATAAGATGGTTGGTCAAGAAAGAACCAAACTACTGAAGATATGATAAAACGCTGGTGCCATAGGTTCCGAACGTTATAGGTTCGATTCCCACCTGGGTCAGTCAATATTTATTTCGCGGAGGCCTCGAGAAATTAATCCTGACATTCCTACTCTGGGGTGAGATAATATATATATATATAACACTAGTATAACATGTGGCATTTCACCTCAAGTTTTAAACCTTCATCAGAACTAGAGAAAAAGAACTTACAAAGATATAGTTTGTTGTCTAATATGGTTACATGCTGTTTGGCTTAATGAAAGTATACAATGTAGGCAAAATGAGAGTACATATTAAAGCAGTATTTTATCTTAGTGTGAAGAATTATACTTCTTAAACGCACCTCCAAACATCTTCCTAATTTATTTTTATAAATTTAAACATTAGTTTCAAACTTTATGCAAAAATTAATTTCGTTGCGGAAAGAAGGCTGTAGCAAGATTAAAATATATTTTTTTTAACATATAGCTGTAAAAAATCTATTAAATATTTAATATGATATGGAATTTAAAAATAATGTAATATTTTACACTATGCAATATTATTAATTATAAAGTTGGTTCTGAAATGAATATCACTATCTCAGTTCATTAATACTGAATGAATATTAAATCAATGTTCACTTTAAAAAATATCTCTGATTTGCTGCAAGAGAACGATAACTCAATGTTTTTCTGGAACTTTAACTTTAACGTACTCTATTAATGTTTATGGAACTTTAATCAGATAAAAGAAGCCCTGATTAGCATTCACAGTTAAGACATGACACAAGCTAAAAGATCAGATTATTGCAAAAGTCCCAGTGTTATTAACGCAGAAATCATAATTTTCAAGTAATGACTTCGAATATGTGAATGATCACCGAGGTCGAAATACATGCGTTATTTTATATCATTTTTCGCGTGAATTTAAATAAATAATTGTCCTCACTCAGATCCTCAAGAAAATAGGAAAATAACTGGAACTTCACAGGAACTTACTCAGGAATAAGAATTGTTAATTTTGTATATATTATAAATAATAAGATATTATTTATAGCATTTATCAATTTTGAAAACTTTTATTCATAAAACAAATAACTTTTAACAGACAATTTAATAAACTAAGCATAAATTATTATTTATATATAAATCGATTTATTTTTTTACAACTGGACTCTTCAACCACTGAGCTCATTTTTGTCTAGTATTAAGTTTATAAAAACGTCTGATAACCACAGTTTGGTGTAAAACAAACCAAGTATTTTAAAAATGTTTATAATAAACTTTATTTTCATAATTATACTTTTATTAAAATCCCTACCATTTTCTCAATTAATATATATATTTTGCCAATTTTTTCCAATATGTCTGAATTGTTTTTTCAATTTTTTTTTTTCAAAATACCTATGTTTTTAATTCGATTACAGTGTTTTTCAAAAGGTCTAATTTTCTTCTTCAATTACTAATTTACAAAACGTCTGCATTTTTTAAAATGTCTCTCTTTTTATTTACTTATAAATTGTGAATAGCATTCTGTGCTATATATGAAAATTAAATTATTTAATACTATTCTTTCTATTAATTTGGAAGACTATTTTCTTAATACATCAATACTTGTGAAATTATTTCTTCTTTCTAATTTTTTATTAATTTGTTAAGTTATAATTTGTGCCAACACCACCATCTTCCTCATCACAGTCTTCACCAGGTAATTCTACACTACATCTTCTCTATACTAAAATCGGAATTCCCTCACCACAAAGCGAACTTGAATCATCTTTGTAATCTCCAATCATGTAAGCGCCTTACTGATAAAAAAGAACAGCGCATCTTGCTTCTAAAATGCAGATCTGTCGCAGTGTATCCTAAAGTCATAGACAATAACTTTAATCATACCCCTACCTCTTCGTCTTGACGGTCTAAAGAATGAGAATATCATTGCTCAATTTCAAAAATCAGGGAAACTATTTTTAACATAAATTCTTTTCAATCTAAAATTTCCTCCCTTACTATCCATTTAACCTCCGTTATAGGTGAAGAAAAAATTTTACAACTCAGCAATTGTATATATATAATTTATTAATTTGTCTTCGACTTTTCGGAGCCCTTTTCCCATCTACAGGATTACATTACCCTTTCTAGTTTCTTTGTCAATTACATCCCTACAATTATATTTTCCCAAGTATTTATCATTAGTCCTAATTTTGCACAGAAATTTATTCTGTTAAATTTATTTGCACTTATGCATGTAATTAACAAGGAGACTAAAAAAATAAATAAAATGTAGTTTTAATGATGCGGAAAGGACTCCGAAACGTCCTATAAAAATTAGAGATTATAAAAAGGAAAAAACAACGATCATATACAATTATTAATATATAGAATAGATGATTTATAAGTTTTAATTAGTATTTTTACGTTACAATACCTCTTCACATTATTGCATTCATATCTATTGACAGCAATATTATATATATAATAAATATATATTTTTATATATTCATGATTTTGATTTTCACCCACCAGTTTATCCGTAAATTACCAAATTACGATATTGATGCTGAAGATTAGAGAAACGTTGTAAACATCTACGATAATGAGACCCTGTTTGAACTCGAGATCGTGATAGGCAGCGTGTCACTGGCTGATAAGTTCCAATAACAGTTGGCCGCAATTGAGCTAGCGGATATTCTGCCTTATTATCTACTAACATCATGCCAATAATGTGATAGTAACCCAACATAAACATGATTATCAACAGAGTGGCATGCGATTAGCGAATCATTAAAATTTATTTCATATTAGAGGTTTATTGCCATGAAATTATATATTATGGATATTTGCCTAATAGAAGAATGGGATAGTCTTATTATAGACCTATCTTATTTTAATTATTGTTTATAATTACATATTATTTTATTAGGTATCTTAAAACAGTTGCATATTTTAAATAATTTTTTGAAATAATGCTAAGTTAAAGTGTAATATTAAAGATACAAGATACTCCTCCTTATGTTATTATTTTTATGTTATTGTCTGATTATTTTATAATTAGTTTATACTATCATTTATCTTTATCATTCTCTGTATAATGCCAAATCCTGTGTTCTAAACTATTTTATTTTCATTTCTACCTTTTACCTATCCCACACTCTTCCTTCTAGATTACATTTTTATGTAATCTGTAGTAATAACTAACTTGTATGGTTACTTTATATATCTTTTAAATTATATATATTTTAATGTATATATCACTTTATTAGTTTCGTTCCTTTTTTTTTTGTTTATTTATTATTATTATTATTATCCTCCTTTTTATTTTATTCAATTTTTTTGATTGTTTATATATCACAATCTTTATATTTTTATCTTATATTGTTAATATTACTCTTTTCCTTCCATAAACTCTGCATTTATATATTTTTATCGTAGCCCTGATGAAGACCTTAGGTAGAAACGTCGGCAGAAAATAAATAAATAGGTATTAATATTTTCCTTCCTTCTTGACCGGAGCATTGATCATCTTCAAATCTATTTTTTGTTTTATTGTTATGCCTGGATTAAACTTTCCATTTCAAAAATTTCGTGAGTTTTATTAATAACATTTTTCAAAATTAAATATGCAGGTCATGGTACAGTTGTTCAAAACTAGATCCAATTTTTATAAAAATACATTTTGATGGTTTTAATTGAGTTTTACCAGATAGTAATAGTAGCTGTATCTAGAAGATATCGTCTCGAAAAGATTCACCTGGACAATGTTACCAATACTTTTCGGGAATCTTTTTGAAGGAAAAATGTCAAAGAAATATGATTGAAAATAATATAAAATTAAATTATCATAGTAATTAGAATTCTATATAATAAATATAATTAAAAATATATGTAAATAAAAAAAATAAAAGTAAACACAAAAGCGTTCCTTATATTGGCTCGATTTCTTGCAAGTTATACATCTACTAGAATTCTAAATAAAATTGTCGATTACTAAATGTAATGTTTACTCCTATTGAGCGTTATTATTGGACTTAAATGAAACTGGTTTTTTACGTGAAGAGGAAACTTAAGTTAACCCGTTAAGTAACTTATTTTGAACGTTACAAGCTTTTTAAGAAGTTAAGATAATATAATGTATTGTACAATTTTCGATATACAAAGAAACAGAAATACTATTATATGAACTATTATTATGTACAATTATGAGAGATAGTTGACCGGGGATGACGTACGAGGAGATGATGGTTGGGGGTGCGGTCAAAATGAAACACAAATAAGTTGGTGTAACCTATTTAATTGTCCCAACGTTAGGGTTTCTAGCCTTCTTCAGGGCTAAGAACGGAACAAGATAACAACCACAATAAGAATATGAAATAAAAAAGAATAATATAATAATATAAACAGAATGATATAAAATGAATAATTTTACAGAATAGAATTAATAAAATGAAGTGATAAGAGAATTAGGAAATAAAATGTATACATAGGTAACTGAAAAAATGGGTAAAATAACATAATTAAGGAAATAAAATAAAAATGAAGTTATACAATGCAAAGAAATATGAACATATTAGTTATTAATAATTTAAAAATTGAAATATGGAAAGAAATAGAAAATTGAGGGAAAGAAAATATATGTAACCATAATAATTGAAAAAGATGCAAAATATAAGTTAAGTTAAACAAATGAAATAAATAGAAGAAAACTTTTTTTTTAAAACAATAATAATATAGTGAATATAACTAATAACGTAGGTAAGGAAAATGGAGAAAAGAAGGGGTGGTAAAATAAAGAAAGGAAAAAAAATGATTATTATGTATAACACACTATACCAATAAAAGCCAACTATTCAAATGTTCAGTAACAAGCATTGGGGCTAAATACATTTGATTGTTATGGACCTCCAAAATCATACACCACTAGGATTTTCAATATATCGGATGATTGCACCTTCATTTTCAGAAATAATCTCAATCAATATAACGGAATCCTTAAGCTTGAACGATGATAATCAAATAGTTTTTTTTTAAAAATGTCTAGCAAAATGATTCATACAGAAAAAAAACATTACCAAAAAACCAAAAGGAAACATGGTGTCACATCATTGGCCACTTGATACAAATCAATTGAATGTAAACTGTACAGGTGACATCTCAAGTGCTACGTGGAGTGGTGTCAAGGAACAGCAGGCATCAACGTAACCAACGCCAAAGAGACGACCTTCCTTATCGCTCAAAGTTCAATCGTTTTGGACATCGGATCTCATGCTCTCATCTTTTAGATGAATCATCTTAGTCTCCTTTTTACTGGTACGTATATATTTTTTTCTTTTATGATTTCACCAGACTTAAAACTCTTAACTGAAGGACGATGAATCATCAAGAATGTTAGTATGGCAATATTAACTACGCATCGAATGTTTTTGGAACAAGCAAAGTGCAACTCAAAAGTTCCCACAAAGGATAAATTACTATGCAAAGCGCATCGTTTTGGTAGGAGGTAAGAAAATGACATTTTTGGATTATCGAAAATGAGGGAGGGGTGTTTTTTGGAGCATTTTTTAGTTGTGTTAAGAATAAATTGAAAACAAAAATCCTTAACATTTCTCTCTGACTCCAACGTGAAAATACCTTCAGTTGTCAATGACCCTGCCTTTCCATCTTTCCATCGGCCCTTCGGCCTTCTACATGGGTGCACATTATCCTGGACATTCATGCACGAACTACTGACCACCCTTTCATCGCTCATTTTAAGACACGGTATAAAAGTAGACCTTTCCTTGTAGAGCCGAAACAGCGAACTGTTTTTCCTTCGTACCCAACGACCATTCTCTTATAGGGGTTCTAGGATTCACCTCAAAATAACGATTTCAAACCTGTCTAGCAGGCTTTTATTGTTGTAAATAATAATCAATACAAACAAATATCTAGATACCAACATATGCGAAACGTCTTTATAATTGTCTTTATTATCAAACAGGTATAATTGTATTCTAATTATATTTCATTATGAAATAATTGATATCCAATTTAGCATTCGTTATTAAAATTACATTTTTATCAAGAACTTTGTTTAAATAAAACAAAAAGTCTTAAGTTAATAATAATTCCTATTTAAAGAAAAGAAAAGACATGTACCGCCCACGAGAGGTCAGTGGTTTAGATTTTTGAAAATTTACAACTGTTGTGCTAGGAGGTGATTTGCAATCACAGCGGCATACTCAACTTGAGTGGAGAATCTGAACATTGCCAGAACTCCAATTGTCCATTTTTATTTTAATAAGTCTCCTGCCATTGCCGTTCCAACCTTCTAGGTAGGCAGTAGGGATGGGTGGAACTAGATAAGGTTTGAACCAAAGGATTAGGATGGTTGGAAAGATTTATAAGTTCATTAAATTAAAAATTAAATTATATATGTACCACTTCAACCCATGAAGGGTTAGGGATTTAGTACTTTGAGAGGAAATACTGTTGCTAAACAAACGGTTGTGTAAGGAGATGATTTGATCAGAATGACGCTCGGGCGCCAGATTTTTACTCAATCAAATGGTTATACACTTTATGAGGCTGAGAGGACCCCGGAGGGCTCCAGCACCAACAGGGCTGACTCACAGCTACGACGAAACAGAAATAATTATCTACCACAGCTGGATTAGATACAGGATCCTTAAGAGTTAGGCAGTGCCTTACCAATGAGCTACGCAATCTCTGTTAAGAGTTCATACGAAATGAAATTTCAATTCCAGTTAAACCTTTTTCTTTTTTACTCCATTGTTTAATATAGAAATAATCTATTTAACATTGAAAAGCACTATTTGAAGGAGTGACATGATAGTGAGTGGAGAATCTTTTTTCGAAACAGAACGCTCGTGCTAACAAGAAAAAAACCGCTTATCAGAGGTAGGTCAGGCTGCATTCCGATCGATGGATTTTATCAGCAACTAGAGCCAATATTACATCATCAATCTCTTAGATATCCTTCTATGATCTAAAGAAATATCCCGCGCAGGCCGGAAAAGATTAATATTTTTTAAATTATAACTACTTCCTTTGACAAATCCCGAAAAATTAAAAAAATAACAAGCTAAAATTTTTTTCCTCTATTAATACGATATTGAAGTGTGTTTTCGAAAGAAAAAAGATCAGTTATTTCACCTCAATGCTAGGTTACTTTAATAAAAACTAACTATAAAGTATTATTGGTATCATCAGTATATGACGCTGCTGAGTATAGTAAGGGGAATAAAAAATGGCAGCTATTTGGAAATGTTTAAAAAAAAATTAATTTCCATTCATTAATTTTCATTTTAAAAAGCCGCATTTTATAACAAAATAACTAAAAATCGGGATATTTCTAAATTAATTTTTGGAAAACTATATCTCAAGAACCATTATACGTACAGATGTCTATTAGCACTCAAATTAAACTTAGTTTAATGTACTATAAAGTGGTTAGGGGAATACAAAATTTTCTCCTCTTAGGCTCTTGGATTTCAAATCATGAAGACTCCAACTCAGCCACGTCGGGTGACGTTGACCTGTATATGATACACCAAACAGTGAGAATCTTGAACAATGTAGCTTTCGACTAGTAACTTACAGAAACCTTGTTTGGCCATTACCTTAGTATTAAACTGCTAAAATGAAGTAAAACTTAACGAATCACTCACACCCTCCCCTCCACTTTCTCAGTACCCCATCCACTTCAAATATTAAATGATCGGATTTCTAAATTTACCCTGTATCCATTAGTATTACTTGATCAACCTGGACGTCCATCTTTGGACTATTTTGACCACAGTATCGTTCATGTTTTTGGTTTTTTTCCTTTTCTTACGTCGGCCCAAGACTCCCGTTGGAGTCCTACACTGCCCCTGTTTTAATATTATAAAAGAATGGAGCTGAGGATGTAAATTATTATTATTTATTTAAATTTATTAATTTTTATTATTTAATTTAATTTGTTATTATTTAT
>NW_027107843.1:329162-357528 GCF_000696795.3 Halyomorpha halys | reverse complement strand
AAACTTGACTCCCAGGCATACCTATCCTGCCATTCACTAATGTAGTCTTTTTTTAACCATCTAAAAATTTCCTGTAAAGGCAGTTTCGCATTTTCCACTCTACTCGAACATCGTTTTGCTATCTTATCAGCTCGCTCATTGCCGTACAAACCCACATGACCTGGAATCCATTGGACCTTAAATTTGTTATTTGATGAACTATGAATTCTTCTATTATGTTATTTATTAGGTAAGAGGAGATATGTTGCCGATGTATGTTTTTGAGTGAATTGCATACGGAAGCGGAATCTGTTAGAATTACGAGTTTTGTATTCTTATATTTTCAGTTCATGATCTTTACTGTAATAATACAATTAAAGAATTGTATAAAGAAAGATTTATTCTGGGATTAAGCCCTTTAGAATGATATTAAAGGCATCGATAAGAGGCACTAGTGCCTTAGAGAATATTACAAAATTTTGAAAATAAAAATGAATTTATAAAATATCATAAAATATAACAAAAATAATAAGCTGGAAAAAAAATAAACAACAATATATATAACAGAATATGTAAAATAAAAAAGAAATAAAAGAAAACAGATAAAACAAAATTTGTACTATTTTTATTCGAGCCTTTTTACTAACATCCCCATTGACAAAGAACCACATTTCCCAACACAAAACTTCTATCAACTCCTGTAACTCACTTGCCACTAAATTATGAGAGCACGCTTTAAACTTGAATCATGCTTTTAATTTCGATAACCCTTCAATTCTTGCTACTCTCCCCAACCACAAAAAGCTTCTTATCTCGGAGTCCATTCACATAAATTAAACAGAGAATTCCGTCAATCATAAAGTTGATAAAGACTACATCTCCCTGACATACCGACACATTTTGAACCTACTAAAACCCCCATAATGTTTCTTTTCTCTTCGTTCTGCATTCCAGAAGCCCACTTTCCTGTCACATCTTTTATTCTGGTTTTATTTTCTAAATTCTCACCCCATCCTTAATTTAATTATCTTTTAAATTTACTATCCTTCTTTTTTCTATTAAATTTATGTATCTTATATTTTAATTTATATTCATGTGCTACCAGCTTAAGTATACTTACATTAATTACTTTATTATTAATTTTTCTGTTATATAATTTACATACCTCTGTATCCCCACTCATTTGGTATATTGTCTTTCTTAATCATTTATATTTATTGTATCCCATTATTTTAACTTTATTTCTTCTTTGTTTTCTATTCATGTAAATTTTAGTTTTTCTTCTCCCCCTCTATTATGTATGTTATCTTTTATTGTTTACCTAATTTTAATATTTTTTAAACTGTTTACTTTGACAATATTTTCAAATGTGACGTACTTAACTGCCATCCCAACTCCTCCCAATACAAATGGTTCACTCTGACTTTGACTTCCGTCATAACAGTTATGAATTCTGTCACGTTCATTTTCTTCTTTTTTTTTCATTCTTATTCATTTTCATATCTTAATTTTTACTTTATTTTATGTTTCTTCTATTTATCTGTAACTATTTCCATTTTCATTTATTGTTTTAATTTTTATGTTTCATTGTATACCCTTGTAATTTTCCGTTTACTTTTTTACTTATGTTAAGTAATTGTATCTTTTTTAGCCCCGACGAAGCCCTGAAACGTGGGGCAAAACATTGAAAAAAGTATATAATATTACTATTTGAGTTTAATTTGACCACACCCGGACCATATTCCATTTATTAATAAACACGGTCAATCAGCAATTTTCCAGAAAACCATTTATAATCTCATAAACCATGAGCTGACTAATTTCTAATAATAGAAATGAAAAAGAATTAAACACAAATGAAGAAATATAATTAACAAAAAAGGGCAATTATTTTTTATATATTTATTTACATGTTTAAAAGAAATCGAAAACATCAAAGGAAGAAAAATAATTCTTTATATATTCTGGGACTAGTCCCTTTAGAATAATATTGCAGGCATCGACAAGAGGCATTAGTGCCTTAGAGTATACTACAAAATTATAAAAATAAAAATGAACGTATAGAACATTATAAAATACAACAAAAATAATAAGTTGGGAAAGAAAAATAATAATAAACAATGTATAACAGAATATGTAAAATTTAAAAAATATAAGAAAATAGATAAAACAAAACCATTTACCATCTCATAAACCATGATGTCACTAATTTCTAATATTATGAATGAAAAATAATTAAACACAAATGAACAAATATAATTACCAAAAAGAAGCAATTATTGTTTTTATACATATTTTAAAAGTTTAAAAGAAAATCGAAAACATCAATAAAAGAACAAAAATTAATAAATAAATATGGCAAAAAATCTTAAGGCATATTCTAATAATATTAAAGGAAAAGAAAAAATAAATTATCTGAGCTTATATATATCTACAGATTCTATATAGAAATAGAAAGTATCTAATAACATTTATGTTAGATTACACCTACCTTTACATCATTTTACAGTTTTTTTAAAGCTTTTAATTGGTATTCTTTGGGAATTGGGTGGACAGTAAGTGATTAAAGGTACTGGAAGGTTATTGAAGCAAGGAATGAAGGCCGTGAACGGATGTTGCGAGAATGCACTGAGGATTTAAATTGCAGGAGATTAGCGATGTACGATGGATGTAAGGATTGGATAACTTGGTAGAGATGCAAAAAAGTATTTACGACTTCATAACATCAGGTGACAGAGGCTTCCCTGAGAACCCCAAAGATGAAACGTACCAATTATTAATCAACCGTTTTAATTTTGTTTTGAGATGTGAAGAGACACCCCGTAAACTGTATAACAATAGTAAAAATGGGAGAATATTAAGGAAGTAACCAGGAGGCTACGGGTTTAAAATGAAAGTGGGTTAGGAGGTAATTTAAGTAGGGTGTATAGGATACGACAGGAAATATCCCAGACGTGGTTTTTGATAGTTCGGCTAATGGTAAATCCAAGGTTTTTGACTGATATATGGAATTTCAGATGAAGAATTGTTCAGGAACAATGTTGGAATGTGAGGAATAGTTTTCAGGAGGTGATTTGATCCTATTATGATTGCCTTATCATTTAATTTAAGCTTGTTTTCTTCTGTCCAGTAACTAATTATCATTATGTAATGCAATTTATCATTCTGTGGCATTAGTTATTCAACAAATAAAATTAATTTCATTTCATTTAGAGGTTTCACACTCGTCAAATTTGGATTATACGTGGAAGTTTTGTACATATGATAAGTAAATGACTGAGAGAAAATAATATCCGAAACTTGAATAGAAAAACATAATTACTGTTAAAGCCCAAAATATCAGTTTCTTTTCTTTTCATTAATTTTATTTATTTCCTAATGGTTTATATATTTTTGTTAATTATAAGTTAATTTTATATTTATTTTAACCGCACGTTGCTTTGTATTTTTAAATTTATATTCAGGGAATTGTTGCGTAAAATTATGGGCAGTTAAGGTTTGTAGTGGTAGTTGTGTATATAGAGACTTCGTTCATCACATACAGCAATATTTGAGCTGCAGTGTAATTAAGAGTCTGTATACAGAGTGATAAGGACTGTCCGGAGTCGGAAGTCAGAGTTAGGAGGCACCCATCGGCTCACTGCTTTTTGAGGTACGCTAGATTTTTGGGGTACGCTTCAGGACCCTCACCCACCCAATTTTCAACCGACCTTCATCATCAACATCTGGATGACGGCAGGTTTTGCGGAGGAAATATTATTCTTAAGAAGTTATCGATACACGCATATCGACCCCCCCGGCTATCTGTGAATAACTATTTTCTTTTTCTTCTCTTTCATCGAGCTTCATTTTTTTGTTTCTTTATTTTTTTTTCTCACCTACTAAAGTACTATCTTTTTTTTGTGTATAAAGAACCTTTTTTTAGTTTGTATTTATATCCGAATATTTTTTTATTTTGTAACAATTGGAAGCGATTCATTTTTTTTATTTTCATTGTTTATATTTTAATTTAAAGTTTCTATTTTATTATTTAATTTTCTTGATTATTTTGCTTTTTTTATATTCATCTCAGGTCCTTTGTCTTTATTTTTTAACTCGAACCAGCCAAAATTTACTCTCGGGAAGACAATTGTTTTTCATTTGCGAAAGATCCCATATTACCAAAAAATTACCATAAAAGCTTGTCGAAGCCATAATTACTATAAAACACTCAAGCATGTCTGGGTACAGATTGACTATGAATGATTTAGGTTTCCCGTTAGCTTCCTTGGGTATGAAGCTCAAATAACTTGGATTACGGCCAAAGTTGGGCAAAATTAGTTGAAACTAATAGCTAAAATTGTTATGGATACGATGTTTATTTATCAATGGTTCATTCATGAATAAGGGTCATATCTGTTTGGCCCATCTCTGATTATGGCCCTAGTTTATGGTTACTGCCCTGTTGGGCATAAAGCCTATACAACCTTTTTAATGAATGATCTATGTAAGACCAAAAAAATCAAATTGCGTAGGTAGGTACTCTCTGAAATTAGCATGTTCAAACATACAAGCTCAAGCTCTTTATTTCTAAGCATTTATATATATATATATATAAGTTACGGTATGAGTCAGCTGTTATTTCGATATCAGCTGACTGAGGAGATCAGCTGATCGAGGGTATATAAGAGATGTACTGAATACAATAAAGCGAGTATTTTACAGCAGTTCAAGCGAGTTAGATCTTATTCCTTCTTCTCTTTTTTGACATTGTGCTTTCGCCAATACTTAACTTATATATATATACATATATATTGGGTTTTCCAATTAACTATTTTCCATAATTATACGGGTAAACATTTGATTTCGATTACTAATTCATCTGTTCATGAAGTTAGTGATGTGTAATTTCGAAGAACATTTGTTCTCAATTAATATGTTTATTCACAAGTTTGTAATAATTTTTTTTATAGAATATATAATATCTTTTATAGAACTGAGAATTTTTACAGCTTTCAATATTAATCTGTTTTCAGTTAATTTTCCATTACTACTAATTAGTTATATTTTTCGCATGCCATTTTCTTAAAAGTCTTAATGATTAAAGCAAACGATACTTTCCAAAATAATCATCAATAATTCATATCCACTTAGACCCCGAACTTATGGATGGTTTATAAAAATGGAATTAGAAAATCTGTTCACTAAAACTATTTTAAATAAAAAACAAAAAAAAACAATTTTGATTAATTTTATTAAATACGACTGTATTCATTTATATATTTTTAATCTTCCCCCTATATATATATATGTTGGGGGGATGGAGGGCTGTAAAAATTCTCAGTTCTATAAAAGATATTATATATTCTATAAAAAAAAATATTACAAACTTGTGAATAAACATATTAATTGAGAACAAATATTCATCGAAATTACACCTCACTAACTTCATGAACAGATGAATTAGTAATCGAAATCAAATGTTTACCTGTATATTTATGGAAAATATTTAATTGGAAAACCCGTTAGTTGAAGGAGTCAGGGTAAAAAAACAATTTCGTTTCTTAACGTTATCACTCACGCTCTCACAAAAAAAAAAAAAAATCAAAAGATAAGATTTTATCGTTATTACAAACATTTTTTCCGTTGATTATCGACCAGGATTGCGGAATAGTTATTAAGTGATTTTTACGAAGGACTAATTGAAAAAAAAAATACTACAATTTTTTAAGCAGGTATAAATCAAAATGTATTCCATATATATAACTATATTCTTTTATATTGATTTTAATTGGGTTGTAGATCATTCCCTAGGTTAACCAAAATGTTTTACTATTGTTCATCGAAGACTATTTTTGTTTATATAAACATATATATACATATAGTGGTGACGATCCTCGACTTTATGGTTTGTATAACCATGCCATACAGTGGAGGAAAAACAGTTTTTTTATTCAGAATTATTTTAACTAATTATGAAACACTAAAATGTACATAATACTAATTAAAATTTTAAAAAAGAAACATTACTTACAATTGTTTTATAACTGAGTGTTCTACACAACTGTAATAATAATAGAACTAATTTGTTCAAGGTTATTAATAGAACGAGGAAATGGAGGAAGATAAAGGTGGGCTTTTTTTTTTTTTTTAATATTAATTTCAAACGAAATCTAAGAGAAATGATCACTATAGAAATATGTAAGAACAGAGATATCAAGAAAAAATCAAATGTACATAATTTAAACACGCGTTACTCCATTTTCATAAACACATAGCACAAACAAAAACAATAAAAATAAGTAGTTAAAATGAAAAACATAAATAAACAGATTGGCATAAAACTAGAAGGAACAGTTAGGTGAGGGAAAAAAGAAAAAAAACACCTTTCACTATTTCTCTCTTACCCTGTTCTACTACAAAGCTTAAACGAGTTAGGTCTTTTGGTATTACAGTTATGTAGAGCACTCAGTCATAAAACAATTGTAAGGTTTCTAATAATAAATCTTAATTTATATTCTGCACATTTTAGTGATTAATTATTAGTTTAAAAAAATCGTTTACAGTTTTTCTTTCACTGTAGAATATAATGTGTTGTATCACTAACTTTTATTATTCATTAATTTAACTGATATAGATCATTTCTAACATATGTGGAGTGAGTTATCTATAGAGTACCACCCTATTCTAATACCATGGTTGAGGTTCAAGTTTTCATTTCGCGGGACCGCCAAAGAAATAAAAGTCGATCCCAAAGCCAGATTCGAACCCACGCCGCTGCAGTTCATAGGTTGCAAAGACCTATGCGCAACTCCCTGATATACAGACGGCCCAGCAGTAACCCAGATATTTTGAAGAAAAAAACCACCATTTTTCAAGACAGCGGCGAAGAAGTGGTAGTAGCAAATATCTACCTAGAATTTTAAGTAGCTGCTTGCCAAGGAACAGAGTATTAGATACTTTTCAGCTACTCCCAAAATATATCAATTAAATCTGTACCGCTATAACCCATGAAGGGCCAGGGGTACAATACTTTGTAAGGAAGTGCTGTTACGAGACCAACGGTTGTTCAAAGAGGTAATTTGGTCAGACTCACGCTCGATCGCTCTCGAGGCTCGGTGAACCCAGGAGGGCTCATGAACCCACATGGCTGCCTCAATGGCTAACGGTAACAGATAATAATTATCTGCCACAGCAAGATTTAAACCTGGGTCCTTGGAGTTAATAGTCCATTGCCTTACCAATGAGCTACCCACTCCCACAAACAAAATCATTAAATTTACTATGTACATACAAAAATCGGACTGGTTAAAAAATAATACTGCTGGCACAGAGGCGAGGAGCAAGGAGCAATCCAGACCGTAACGATGGTCTCCTCTAATGAAAATCCAAGCTAGCAAAATGAATCCAGGAAAATTGTCTTTTCTTGGAGCGAATTATCTCCCGAGACTTGTCCATTAAGACTTCTCATTTTGACAAAGTCAAAAGACGCTATTCAAGTTATCGTCATTTTAATTTTTTTTTTTAACACTATTGTCTTATATATAATCTAAGTTGTTCAAGACTGGGTTTATTATTTAAATAAAATAAATTATATCCTATTAAGACTCAACACTTTTTTTAATATTTTAAATGTCCAACGCTCCTCAAGGACAATCTTAACTATAAACTCACAGCCTCAAATCCAACTATTAAAAATTTACAGGCTATTCTGGTCAGGTCTAATATCACTCGGCAAATTGATCTATGTATGTCAATATGTCATTTTTATATATAAATTTATTTAATTGCAAATAATTTTAACACTGATATTTCCCATACATACCTAGGTCAATTTGACTAATTATTTCAAATCTGGGCAGAATAACCTGAAAAGTTAGTTAAGGATGTGAGGCTGTGAATTTATTGTTGATATTGTCCTTGGGGATCGCTAGGATGGCTGAAACGTTGGACATTTGAAGTGTTACTAAAGAGTGTTGAGACTTAATTGGATACAATTTAATATTAATATTTAAATATACTATTACCCGAAGACTGAAGCCCAGACTGCTGCAGAGCATTCTGTTATAAATTTTAATAAATATAAAATTAATTTATAGTCACACTACCTCTATTTATTATTACTCATTTTATTTATTCATTATTAATCTTGTTTTTTTTTTCTATTTTCTTCTCTCGTCCCTTTTTCAAATTAACTTGTTTCTTTTTACTGCTAGAGGGCAATTGTTTGTTTTATTTAAGTGTACCAATATCATTATTTTTACTTTCCTCTTTTATTAAGAAGCATTATTCTTATCTATTTATTTTTTTTCTTCTTTTAATAATAACATTGTATATAGTTAGGGGTGTCTTTTGTACGAGACTAACACCCTTGTCCAGACAAACATTTTGGTTTATGAAAAATATTTCACAGGTATCATCAAATATACCGATATCTGCCAGCGCTCAAATTATAATTGTATATACTATAAAATAGTATATAACGTTTATGTTCTATATGTTGTATATACACGAGTTGCATATAATATAAAACAGTATATACTATAAAATAGTATATGACGTTTATGTTCTTAGAAGTGGTATTTTTTATGACATTTCCCAAAATAAATTCACAAAATGTTGATTTCCAGTTGTTCGGACATGTTTGATTTAAGAAAATATATATCTCAGGAATTATCAAACCTGTCTGTTCTTTAATCACTCAAATTAAAGCTAGTTTAATGTACTATAAAGTAGTTTATAAGACCTCATATGGTTAGTAGTTTTAAAGATATATGTTAAAATAAATTTAGAAAGTTGTTCGGAAAAAAATTTCCCAAAATAAATTCACTAACTACTGATTTTTCGTTATTTCTTTTTTGCAACAGTTTCTCGGTAGCTGTTAATTGTACACAGATCTATTTAGGTTCATATTTTAGCAAATTTCCTTAATTTAAATTACGTTCTATTTTGTTTCCTTGTATTGTAGATAGTTTTAAAGATATGGAGCTTCCAAAGAAAAATGATTTTTTTAACGTGTTAAAATAGCCGCCATTTTTGTTTATCCTAAGGATGCTAGGCAGAATCAATTTTGAATAGTTTTTATTCAATTAATCAAAAGTTAGGGTGAAATAATTGACTTTTTGCAGGGTTCGAATTTTTATTTTCTTATCTTTTTACTTAATATACGTGTTCAAAATGGGTCATTTTGGCCACCTTATTTTATAAATGTTTTTTAGAACTAAAAAAAAAATCTATAATTATTTTTTATAAATAATAATATAGCAGCCGAAATAAAGAAAAGACTAAAATTTACACTGACTACTCAATTTTTTTAAAGTATATGTAAATTCGTTAAAATTTGATCCCTTAAAGAACTTTTTAGGTTAAATAATTTCCGAGATACACATTACCAATAACCAAAATTTTGATTTCCAAATGACTAGAAATGACATGCAGTGAATTTATTTTGGCAAATATCATGGAAAATGCGAATAGCGAATATGATTTAGAAAATACTTTATAGTACATTTTCGTAGCTTCAATTTTAAGTAATGTTATATATCTGTATATCTAATAGTTCCTGAAATATAGTTTATCAAAGAAAGTTTTTTTTCCAAATAATGAGAAATTAAAATTTTGATATTCATTTTTTTTTTTTAGTAATCTCTACAGAAACTCCAACTGACGAAGATAATCATTACAAATTACTTTATGATACTTTTTTTTAAAATAACATTAATGATAAGTTATTGCTTTGTAAGTGAGCAACATAACAGCTTACTATAAAGCACAAAAACTAAAAATTTGAATGCCTAGAATATAAGTTCCGAAAGTGATACATCCATTCCGATATTACTAATACGTCATTATATTGTCATATAACACTGTTATATTATACAAATACTGTTATATTCTATTGATTGGTCGTTAAGTTTTGTAGAGCAGCAAGTATCATTATTCAATAAACAACGCATATAAACTCCACAACAAATTCATCCATGTGACATACGAACTAGAAAAATTAAAACTCAAGCAAAAAAATTAGTCTTATTTAATTATCTTGAATATTTTCTGCAAACAGAATTAAGATGACATCGACCGACAACCTGACGAGAAGATATTAAAGAAGCATCTTCCACTGACGGCGGTAATACCCTCCAACCTCCCTATTTGGCCTCCTCTCGCCTCGGGCAGCAATTGGTCCGCAATATCCTAAAACTTCCGAGCGCCATGAAAGTTAGATCTGATCTTATCTCCTGCGCCTGACTACCACAGCACCGCAGTCTATTCTGCTACACCACTCCAGCGGATAAACTCCAGTTTCACCAAACCTCAATATGTTATCTTCAACGATCATTTTATGAATCAAAGAATAAACATATTTTGTTTTTTCAGTTATTTATTTATTTCTATTTACAACTGTATAAAATTACATACAACTAGTAAATTAGTAAAAAAAAGATATAAACATAACAAGATCTCGGGGTCATCTTTTTTTCAGACGCCTTGGGGAATCATCAGGTATTGAAGGACAAGCCAGGCTAGAAACAAATGGGTTTGGGTGGTTGGGAAGTTTCTAATGAAAAGATTAGTAGTCTAGTTCTGGCCAAATCGGCAACATATGGATAATTGAGACTTGATTTGTGACAAAGTAAGGAGTATTGAGGGTTTTGGACTGTAAGGATTGGATATGAGAGGAGTTCGATGGTTTAGTGGAGCCCCAAAGCTCAACTCCGTATGTCTAGAGGCCTTATTATAGTCATGCAGATCAGTCTTTTGTAATGGATTGGAAGTTTAGAACGTTTGTCTAGTAGTGTGCCTTTAATATAATCAAGAATTTAATTTTGATTTCAATAATTAAACTTATTTTATTTTATTAAAGTTATAAAAGTTGCAGGGAACTGAAATTAACCTCCCTCAAATTTAGATGATCTAATGCAAATTATATAAATAATATTTGAAATTACTTTGATGTTTCACTGTTTTTTTTTTTGTTAAACCTTCATGGTACACATTTGTTTCTGCAATTATAAAGAGAACTAAGGGCCAGTTGTTTAAATGGCCCTTAGTTCTCTTAGTATTTAAAGCACATTACAGGGCAAATAAATGCAGAAAAAGACAAAAATAAATTAAACAGATGGGTAAAAAAAATTTCTTGAAATGTTTGAAATTGGGGATGGTCAAAACCTTTTTTTGACGCCTGACTATAAAATCCCAACTGTTTTCATACATAGTTTTTAATATATGTTTGTATACACGATTGATACCTTACTATTTTAATGCCTGCCAATCTAACCAATATTTTGAAATGATGAAGGAACATTTAATATAATTACCAACATTAATGTTTTTAAAAATTCAGATTCGAGAACTATAGCATTCATTTTTAAAGTTCCCTGGTTTAGATCCTCTACTGGGAGGCGAGCTGCTGTTTCGGACAGGACGCGCTCTGTCAGCTGAAGTAGGGATGAGACCAATCATTACTTTCCTCGATCCTGGAATAAATCCCACTCATACTATATCCCTGATAGCTGTCATCGCCAGTAATGAACCGCTCCATTTAAAGCTGTCTATTCAATCAAGAGGGACAAGTTTTATAAATTATTTACTAATTTGATTGCTTTATATAACCTGGAGTTTTAGATTTCGAAAAAATCAAAAGAGAAATAGCACATTTCTTCCAAAAGATGTACTAACTACTACATAATCTGTTAAAGCCACCTTAAATCGATTATATCTTTTTGTTGGAAGGCTGTAAGAAAAACAAACAACTAGCTGGTCGGATATAAACATTTATTTGGTCAATTTAAACATTTTAAAACTAAAACTAAAATAAACAAATGACTAACAATAAATACAAGTAAAAATAAATAACACCTTAAACAAAATAAAACTAGCTAAATAAATTATGAAGAAGAAAATAAACTTATTTGAAAAAAACAAATAAATACTGTTCGATGGAAAGTTGATATACTCCGAGGAAAAGTGCTGCCGAGATGTGTAGGTCGCAGCTCTGTAACGAAATACACAGCTGCAATAGTGCAAGGTTGGTTTTGACCTGGTGGCTCATCGATAGTCCAAATATCCAAAAGCCATGATGGCCACACTGGTACTTATTAAGGGCAGACAGGGTCTAGTTATTTTTAATGGATTATGCGAGCTGACTAATTAACAACAATTTATATTCAAGTCGAAACGCAGTTAAGGACTGGTTTCGAACTGTAATGTCTGTAAACGCACTCAAAATACAATGAATAATACCAAAATGAACGCAGGCAGGGCTGGTTACACACGGTCATGGTCACCAATTAGCCAGAACACATATTAGCACTAAACATACCATAACGGGTCAAATGACCCATTTTGAACTTTTCCATTGAAAATTCATGTATAATTTTATTGCGTTTGCACATTTGACTTCATGACTTTTTCTAAGTAATTAATGTACAGTTATAAAAATATTTTTGTTTTGTTTTGTTTTGTTTATTCTGAGTAATCCTTGTTGTATACCGATATCTACCACAACAGGTCATTTGACCCGGAGAGAATTTTTTTGTTTTATGAGATTATCTAGTCATATTTGTAGTCAGTAAGTTGCACATTCTTCCAAAGACTGTTGAGTAAAGTAGTTCAACGAAAATAGCTCAGAATAATTTCAAGAAAATATCAAATTTTAGATTAAAAATAGCTTTTTAGTGTAAGAAAAAGTGGCAAAAATTGAAAGTCTTGGTAAGTACCTAGCTTATATTTAATTTCGATAGCTATAGTAATACAGATCATTTTTTACCCAGAAAAATGTCGAAGCAAACAAGACAGTACAAGTTCTTAGAAGATATAAATAATATTGGCGAAGAGTTTTCAGAAATTAGTGAAGATGAATTTTCTGAAAATGAAGATATATTGGTTGCAAATAAAAATGAGTTTGATTCTACAGATACTGACGATGAAGAGGAAAATATTGTGAATGTATGTAGTGGCCGAAAAAGAATAAGATTACTCTCAAGTTCGGAAGAAAGTGAAGTAGAAATAAATGAACAAAATGTTGCGAATGATGGATCTGTTTGGCAACAAATGCAAGTAGGTGGGACACCTGGAAGAGCACAAGTTTTTATTTTTTGCTTTTGTAATAGAAATGCTCAACATACTATTTTGTTTAATTATAATAAATTTAATTTATATTTTTATTTCCTTCCTAACATTCATATTTCATACATTCAAGCATGAAGCATAAAGTCGTGTCATTTGACCCGCTATGGTAGAAATAGGTATATATTAAGTCTTGGTATGATTAGTGTTAAAGTCGAAACACAGAAAAGGTCTGGTTCCGAACTGTAATGACGGTTAACTCGCTAAATATGTCCAAACTATTAAATTATAAAGGCAGACAGGGCTGCTTAGACGCTATCATGGCCACTAAGTCGGAACTCCACACTAAAAAACGAAAATGGTCGGCCCGCAGCTAGGTAACGTCTTAGCGACAATTATCAACCCTCAGCAACTGTCTCTATTACTCATTATAACACACAAATATAATTACATATTTTTCCTTTCAAATAACTAAATCCAATTCAAATTATATAAATGTAACTAAATTAAACACTAATAAAACTCAAATACTATTTACAAATTATTTACAAGGTAATTATATATTATGGCGTTAACAATAATCCTTAAAGACATTGCTAAATTATTCGACACTTTCAACACAAACTTACTAATTTACAAACCAATAAACCTAATTACCCCAATATATCTAATATTAATTAATTTTATCGAATATCCCCCAAGAGGAGAAAAAGTCAGTTATTTCCACCCAATTTTTTACTATTTTAATGAAAACTAAGTATAATTACTAATCATACTTTGAGTAAAAATGGCAGCTGTTTCAAAAGGTTAACAAAAATTAATTTTACTTCCGGAGATCCATATCTTTAACTACTTACAACACAACCACTAGAAAAGCAGAGTACATTTGCTAAAATGTGAGTGTTAATACGTAAAATAGTTCCCGGGGTACAGTTTATTAAAAAGCGTTTTTTTTATTTCATCACAAAATTTAAAAAAAATCAGCAGTAATTAATTTTGGGAAAACTATACCTCAAAAACCATTCGACGTACACACTTTTATGAGCATTCAAATCAAAGCTAGTTTAATGTGCCATAAAGAGGTTTAGTAGTAGTTCATGATATTTGACAAATAAATTTACAGAATGTTGATTTCTAATTATTCGGGTTAAATTTTTGATTAATGAAGAAATATTTCTCAGGAAGCATCAGGCACACATATGTCTGCCAGCACTAAAAACAAAGCTAGTTTAACCTACTATTAAGTAGTTTATGACACTTATCTTCACAGATGTAGTATTTTTTAAGATATTCACATATGATAAGAATTTTTCAGTTGAAATTTTATCCGAACAACTAGAAATCAATTTATTTTAGCAAATATCATGAAAACTACAACTCCTATGAAGATATGGGTCATAAACTACCTTATAGTACTTCAACTAGCTTTAATTTGAGTTTCATCTGACATCTTTACGTCTGATGATTCCTGAGAAATATTTTTCCCAAAATAAATTCACAGCTACTGGTTTTCGTTTTTTTCCTTATATTTCATTGCTTTTTAAAATGCTATATCTTAGAACAATTGAATGTAAACTGCTCTTTTGGATTTCATGCTTTGGCAAAATTCTTCTCTTCTTCAAATGGTGGTCTATTAGATATCTAAAGAAATATTTATTTTTCAATCAATAATTTTTCCCGATCAACTAGAAATCAACATTTTGTGAAATATCAGTAAAACTAATAAGGTAAACATTATAAACTATGTGATAAGATATTCAACTAGCTTTAATTTGAATGCTAATAGACATCTGTACATCTTATAATTCCTGAAATATAGTGTTCCCAAAATCATTTAAAAACCTGTTGATTCTTCGTTCTTTTGTTATTTCATGCTGCTTCTTAAAAAACTGTATCTCGAGAACTATTTAACGTAAATAGCTTCATAAACAGCAAATATATTCTACTTTAAACGATTTTCGATTATGTTTGCTATTGGTATTATTAAAGATAGGGAGCTCCGAATATTATATGCCACAGCACTAGCTTCAAGCCCGTGCGCGGAAGATAGTAACTACGCCTTACTCACTGAGCTACTCTGTTCTCCCCGTTTAAGTCCGATATTATTAAATTTATTCATAAACGAGTATCCGAAAATTTTAATATAGCCCTCCTCGTTGATGGAGCAGCGTTATTTTCTTCTTCCAAAACACCTTAAAAATAGGGATTGCATCTAAACATTGAAAACAGAAGCCATACTTTTGACAAAACAACGACCAATACTTCTCTCAAACATAATTTTAAATGACACTCCTAAAACTTTTGCCAAATCCATAAAATAGTTAAGAGTGATTTATTCTGTCAATTTCTGAAAGACATTTTTTTTTATTTGCTGGTCATTTATAAATAAGGGTTTTTTATACCATATATGTTCCCAACCTTTTCTGTATTCCTCTTTAACCGGCCTAATTCACTAATGCAATGATGTAAACTTTTCAAAATTATGGTTGTCATTTATAACAAATTACCCTGAAATAAATAATTTAATCCAAATCACCAGAAAATCCAATGCATGTTCAAAAGTTAAGCGATTCATAACCTCTGAATACACAACATTCTCCCTTGTTTTCTCTCATGATGCAACGCACTGAGTGATGAACTATGTATAATGTGATTAAAGCGACCAATGGTTTCATTAGATAAATATTTTATGAACCCTCCCACTTTGTCATTACTGTCAATAACTTAGCTAAGGTAACTTTGTCGTACCTCCCCCCCCCCCGCAGCTATACGTGATTCCTGCTTTCGTTCAAGCTCTCACAAAAATTCCTTCTAATGCCGATTAAGAATTAAACGAATAATCTCACTCAGTTCTTGACCTCCTTGGGTTTATCCATCGCTCTTTGCTCCCACTATACAGCGAATCTTTATTATTGGCACAACCAAGCAAAGTAAATCTGAAAAGATGTTTTCTCAACCTTATTATAATATCACACATCACTCTTACCTCCTTTATTCTCAATCCTCTGATTATATGAAAATATAAGATTTTCAGAAAGAAGAATATAGAACTATAAAAAAAAAAAAAATAAAGAAGAAGCTATAATTGCCTTTTACTTGATACATATTTATTTTATGTAGAGTATTTAAGTTCCCCACAAGGTAGGACTAATGTAATATTTGAAATTAAAATGAGAACACATAATATCAATTATAATCTTTCGAAGGTAATTTTTCTTTATTACGGATAATTTTTGTACCCTTTTCCATTGCTATTTCTTTAATCATCATTTTATATATGTATCATTTTCATTAAAAACCTTAAATGGTTGTTTACAGGTCATTTTTGGGTAATTTATAATAGGAATTTTTTTTAAAACAAATACCTAAAACCAAAACATATTTTTAATTAATAACTGCTTTATTAATTACATAATAATTTATATAATTAATATAGTAATTTTAGTTTTTAGTATTTTATAAATATGAAAATATAAATTTGCAATAAATAATAACAAAAACGAGGACAAACATATAGCAAACATAAAGACAAGATAGAAAAAAATAAAAAAAACAAAATATAGCATATGAAATAAAATGCAAACATAATGATAAATATTATATTCGGGAAACATCGCAAAACTTGAAAAATAGAATGAAACAACAAAAAATTACTACAAAGGTCTAGACGAACATTCACAATACGAACAGTAAAAACTAAAATTTTGATTATAAAAAATAATAGACAAAGCAGAGAACAATGAACAAGAAACATCTCTGAAGCAATGATTATCACACAAAACAAGTAGTAAACTATAAAACTTGCATAAACTTCGAAGCGCCTAATATATTTAAGATGTGAATAAATGTGTGAAAAGACGAAAAATAAATTGTTTCCTCAAATCTTTACTATTTTTTTTAATGTGTGACATAGCTTAAGAGTTCATTATGATTTTATTTGTATCCGTATTACAAATCGTATTATAGCATACAATTCCGCGGTTAAGACTAGCCAAAACTTTTTATTTCTTGTTTTTCACCTTCTCCTGCCTTTTGCGCAATTCTTGTGTTTGCAGCGATTCGATTGTGTTTGCAGCGAACTGCTGCTAATGAAACAATTTAAAAAGTTGGTTTTGGCCTATTTCTTCTGTGTCTCTTCTGCCCATTGACCTTTCAGGAGCAAGTCTTCTTCGGCTAAGATTAAAGTGATGTGGTCCAACAACAGTCTTCCATGCTTTTGCAGCGAGAAATATTTTTTAAAATTTATTTAATGATATTTACATAAAAATACATGAAGAAAATTTGATCTAAGATGGAGGCGCCTCGGAAGATTGTCAGGAATGGAAGAGGAAGAGGAAGCAAGGGTAGAAACAAGTTGGTTTGGAAGTTTATAATGGAAGAATCGATATCTGATTTGGGCTAGGTTGGTTACATATGGAACCTCAAGGTCTTTATGGATGATTTTATTTGTGAAAAATTGAGGAGCATTGAGGATTTTACAAAGAATTTTGAATTGTAAGGATTGGATACGAAAGGAATTCGAAGGCTTACATACGGAGTTGAGCTTTGGGACCTCACTCCATATGGATGGATCCACCATGGGTGGAGCCCCAAAGCTCTACTCCATATGTCCAGATTGGCCTTATTACAGTCATATAGATCAGTCTTTTGTAATGAATTGTCTTTTAAGTACTGTAATAGTCGGAATCGACCTGCAGTTTTCTATCTTTTCAGTTTGTGTGAGGATTCCAGGATAGTCGTTCTTCTAAATGTAGTCCAAGGTAGCAGATCTGTTGGAAAGGGGTAGAACAACATTATTAAAGGATACTGTAGGGTACGACGAAGGATAAAGGTGATTTGGTGGGGTTTTTTTAATTCTCCAAATACGACACCATTCTTTGAGGGCTGTGATATGGGATTGGAGAGTTTAGGATGCAATTAAAGGGTTAGTATTTACTGCGAGCACACGTGCCATCAGCATACCTGGTGGGGATAGTGTAAGGATTGGTTGAGATGTCAGCTGTATAGACGGTGTAGATGATGGGACCGAGGATACTACCTTGGGAACACCAACGGACTGAGAGAAGAGAGATGAACAGTAACCATTGTGGTTTACTTGGTTACTAATAATCTAAGTAATATGTTTTTAAAAACTGTTGAGTTAGTCTATCTGTCAGCTGAAAGGCTCATATAGAAAATTAGTATGTGAATGTATTGCCACAGTGGATAATACAGAAATATCCGTTTAGAAACAAGCTAGGATTAGTTTCCACTCAAAGTATGAAGTAAACTTACAAATGAAAGTTTTGTAATGCATGGACTGGAACAGAGTTTTCTTTTTATTTGCTATTGATATTTACTTACAAAATAAATGAAAATGAATTTGTTTTTCATTGAAGAAAATTGTTTGAGGCCTGGCAATACTGTTCATGATGTTCATGACAAAGGCTGAGATGTAAAATGATAACATATTGTGACTTTCCATGAGCATGTCTTTAAAAAGATTTTCTATCCCGAGGGGGAGCGCCTAAATGAAATTAAATTTGGAATTCTTTGGAGGACTAGATAGGTTTGTAATCTGTTCGGAGGGGTGAGAATCTGTTTGCCCTTGGCTGTGCTAATATTTACCGATGGCGGTAGCAGGATATTGGGAGCGAGAGGGCTATCTCTAGTGTGAGTAATAGAGTAAAGTGTAGGAGTGGAGTCGGCTCTTTATCTTTTAACCAATTCGCCAAAGTCATTTCTAATATTACTTATACTAATGTACTAATTGCCAGTGATGTGTGGCCAACGATCGGCAATCTATTTCAGAAGTTGGTGAAGAGACGTGATGAACGCTAATGAGTGGTACTTATTTTATTGTGCCAATGTTCCGGCCTCAATTTCAAACCTTCTTCGGGACTAAGTTCAATAAAGATGACAACCTTTGTTTAAATAAAATAAATTTTATCCAATTTTAGTCTCAAAACAATTTATATTTCTTTTTAAGTTCGACGTTTCGGCCAATTCGGCAATCCTCAAGGACAATCCTTAAATACAATTTTGGAACCATATCAATTTTAAAAACTTTATATGGATTAATAAATAGATTCATTAATTTCAGTCCACAATTACCCAATTTTGCCAATACTCCATATTAAATTAAAACTTTTAAGTTAGTTTTCACTATTATAATTTATCACAACAATATTTGTAATCTACCCCACTTATAACGGGGGGAAATTAACTGTGTTTAAAAGTTTTAACTTTTAATTTAATATGAAGAATTGACAAAATAGGGTACTTGTGGACTAAAATTAATGACTTGGGCAGAATAACTAGCGTAAGAGTTTTAAAAATTTATGTGGTTCTAAAATTGTATTTAAGATTGTCGTTTGAAACGTCGAACTTGTTAAGAAATATACAATGTAATATACAATCAAATATATACATTGTATTAAATGTATTTTATTTGAACAATAATAACCAGTCTCAAGTAAGCGTAAAGATTATATATAAAGGAAACAAACATGTTGGAATAATAATAATAATAATCCTTATTTATTCTGGGTTTGCTCCCTTTAGAATAATATACAGGCGTCAAAATTAGGCTTTAGAGCCTTGGAGTAAAGATGAAATTAAAAAACGTCATAAAATAAAATAAAACAATGAATTTGAAAAGATACAAATAAACAACAATAATTAACAGAATATATAAAATAATGATAGAACATATAAAATAAAACCACATGTAATATCATAAAATATAAGATGACTTCTGATAATAAATAAAAAGAAAAAAAATGGTAAAAAATCAAATATAATTAAACTAAAAAATAATAAATGAAAAGATACAATTTCTGCTAATATAAGTATTTACAATAATAAACAAAAATCTGAGACAGAAAATATATAAAGCAAAATTCATACAAATAATATAGTACAAATGAAGAGATATATTGTTTAAAATAATAAAGTGATGAAGCTCACTTCTAGCATTATGAAGCAACTTTTGAATAGAAATAAAAAACATTATTTTCAAAAGATTGTGAAATTATATTTGGTCAGACATGTTTCAGCAATGAATAAGAGATAGCTTTTTTTTTTTTAGATATTTCCTCTGAAAGTTGTCTTCATAAAATTGCTGTCGGAAACATTATTTTATTATCTTAGTCTCATCAATTTTTTCTTCAGCTATTTCTTCTCGAAGTATCTTTAAGAAGTTTTTATAGTTTCTCGATCGCGTTTTTAACTTTTATGGGTCGGTTGGTCTCGATAGTCAGTTGATCAGTTCCTGTTCTTAATATAAATAATAATTTCCTTCTTTTTTTTTTTTTTAATCCATAAAATAATAAATAAAAGATCAATATTAAATTCAACATAACCCGTTAGTTCATCCTAATCGGTACGGAGGCGGTGGAGACGGTTAAGCGGTGTAGAAAAATCTGAAAAATATACTACCTACCTTAAAGAATCACCTTGAAACTAAACAAATACTTTGAATTGAAATTACTCCTTCACACAAGACTGGAAAGACAGAAAACTGCTCGTCGAATCCGACTATTAAAATGTTTTAATAGTAACTAACTTTAATAGTAAATAACTAGACAAACGGTCTAAACTTCCAATCCATTACAAAAGACTGATCTACATGACTATAACAAGGCCTATCTGAGCATTCGGAGTTGAGCTTCGGGGCTCCACTAAACCATCGAAATCCTTCGTATACAATTCTTAAAATTCAAAATGCTTCGTAAAGTCCTCAATGTTCCTTATTTCGTTACAAATAAAATCATCCATAATGACCTCAAAGTTCCATTGGATGCTGACCAGAAGCATATATCAATCCTTGCTTCCTCTTCGATTGCTAATAATCACCCTAGGCTTCTGAAAAGAAGATTTCCTGGAGACCTTCTGATTTAGAAATGTTATTGATAGATTCCCCATAATACTGTATCTCTCCGTTCTAATGTAATTATAATCACTAGTTACTAGTTAATACAGTTGTAAATCCCATAAGTAAAAAAAAAAAAAATGTTTTCTAGCATGTTTACGAACTGTTACTCAAGAAAGGTTGCGAAACGATTTCCTTTAGTGATGTTAAATCTATAATTAATACCCTAGTTAGCGGTGATATGGCTTATCACATGCTATTTGAATTATTTCCTAAATAAAATTGATGAACTGTGACAATCTCATCATATATTTATATGTCAATACGCTATTGATCAATTGATATTCAATGTTTTGTTTTTTTATTATAACATTATTATCAGTTGTTGAAAAATAGAAGTTAAGACCTCTTAAAAAATATCGATTTTGTTATCTGATTTTAAAAAAGAGAAGAAAAATAGTTTTTAGTTTTTACTTCGACTGTCTTACATTATCAAATCACCGTTACCCTTCGTCGTACCCTACAGTATCCTTTAATAATGTTGCTCTACCCCTTTCCAACAGATCTGCTACCTTGGACTACATTTAGAAGAACGACTATCCTGGAATCCTCACACAAACTGAAAAGATAGAAAACTGCAGGTCGATTCCGACTATTACAGTACTTAAAAGACAATTCATTACAAAACACTGATCTACATGACTGTAATAAGGCCAATCTGGACATATGGAGTAGAGCTTTGGGGCTCCACCCATGGTGGATCCATCCATATGGAGTGAGGCCCCAAAGCTCAACTCCGTATGTAAACCTTCGAATTCCTATCGTATCCAATCCTTACAATTCAAAATTCTTCGTAAAATTCTCAATGCTCCTCACTTTTTCACAAATAAAATCATCCATAAAGACCTTGAGGTTCCATATGTAACCAACCTAGCCCAAACCAGATATCGATGCTTCCATTATAAACTTCCAAACCAACTTGTTTCTAACCTTGCTTCCTCTTCCTCTTCCATTCCTGACAATCTTCCAAGACGCCTGAAAAGACCTTCTAATGTAGAAATATTATTGGAGTGGAGAATGGGTAGTTTCTCTTCATGACTGTAACACTCCAATATGATCTTAGATCAAATTTTCTTCATGTATTTTTATGTAAATATCATTAAATAAATTTAAAAAAATATTTCTTGCTGCAAAAGCATGGAAGACTGCTGTTGGACCACATCACTTTAATCTTAGCCGAAGAAGACTTGCTCCTGGAAGGTCAATGGGCAGAAGAGCCACAGAAGAAAAAGGGCAAAACAAACCTTTTAAATTGTTTCATTAGCAGCAGTTCGATGTAATGCATACAAGTGTATCATCGAATCGCTCCAAACACAAGAATAGTGCAAAAGGCAGGAGAAGGTGGAAAACAAGAAATAAAATTAACGTTTCGGCTAGTCTTAACCGCGGAATTGTATGCTAATACGGATACAATTAAAATCATAATGAACTCTTAAGCTATGCCACACATTAAAAAAAAAAAAGCATCTTATAAAATTACAAATAAATTGTAATTCCTTTTTATAGATAACCGACCCCTTACAAGAATATTTGATTGATCCACACTTAGCCGTAAGAAGGGGCAAAGGAAGTGGATTCGAGGCGGAAATTCAATTCCACATTTAGGAGGGAAGTAATCCAGTTGTGCCTGGAGCTGACAGTACTGTAACAACAGGCTATTAGCTACTAGCAATCACCTTCGGCAGCCTATTAACCCATCTCAGCTCATCTCCGCTCTTGTTACTACAAAGAGATCCTCCAACTTTAGCAACAACCTCTTTGGAGTTGAGATTAACCAGTACACGAAGCTGTTTTTAAATAATATAAAGAATATACTGATTCATAAAGAAATGTACCGAAACAAGACTGAGCAAACTGAAAATCCCCCAAAAATATCAGTAATAATTAGATCAATTATTTGTCAAATCTATTGTATAAGTTCTACTGACGTGAGCATTTATAGGTGTCTTTAGACAGATTTTGGCCCTCGATAGAATTGCATAAATGTAACCACCAAAGTTAAAAAACAGTAATAAAAAAAAATCTCATTGCTGTAATCAAAAACATTTTTTTTTAATTACTGATCAGTGCAAATTATAGAACTTTATGAGAGTGGTGTTTCAAATTTTAAGATAAACTTTTTAGTTGTTAGTTACAATTTTTAATACCGATATTTGTACCTTCACAATTTTTATAAATTACTGGGACTTTTTACAAATAATGGACGCTCCCGGCCCCAAATGGTCTGTATACCTAGACCTTTTGGGGCCAGGAGCGATTTGGTTTGGAAGCCCAATAACCTTCTCCTTTAATTAAAAAAAAAAAAGTTTTTTTAACTTAATCAAGCAAAGTTATCATTCAAATAAAAAAGATGATTGTTAAGATATCTCCAAATAGTAGGTCACCACGGAATGTGGAAGTGTTAATAAGAAGCTACAGAAGTGAATAGTGATAATTCTTCATTAGGAAATATTTTATAATAAACAAGCAGACTCAGCAATGCTTCCCAATTGTAGATAAATTAATTGAATACAATTGAAATTTTGATATAAATTAATAGATTTATACAAAAATAAATGGTAAAAAAATAGAAATAACCTCAACACGACACAACCAACACGGAACTTGGGAGTGGTTTAGGGCTCTATAAACTGGCTCAAACTGGATCTACTTAAACAAATTAGACCCCTGGACAACCTTAAAACCCTGAAGTAACTCAGGGTTGACTTTTACATATTTCAATTCTCCTATCAACGAAATGGAAAGAGACACAGAAAAATTAGGGCGGGATTCCTAATATATACTAAGTACTTTGAAGGGAATGAATTTATGTTCACCGGTTAGATCTTATTTTATAATACATGTCTTTCTCATATTTCAACCTCACAACCCTGAATTATTAAAAACGCGACAATTCTGAAGAACGTGCGAGATAGAAAAATAGCTCGGTTCAAAACACTGGGACATTACCAACGAATCCTTCTGTAACCTCCTAGATTTTGCAAGCTCCTTTGTTTTCGCCTGGTTAGCAACCAATTGTTGGGATTCCTGGGCGTCTCCATCTGTTTCCTCACAACCCTGGTTGATTTCGTCTAAACTTGTGGAGTTACGCATCATTAGGAGTTATGATCATTACTTCAAAAACATAACTCATTAAACTAACATACTGCAAACCATGAGCCCTTTAGTTCAGAGTCCTACGACTCACAACCCTGGAGTATGTAGGTTGTGAGAAGAGCCTACTTTACATATGACCTTATGCAGACTCAAACTGACGCTCATATGTAGTCTGTTGTTTCTCAATTTCCCCATATTGTGGAGGGAAATAAAATATAAATATAATTCTTATTATAAAATAATGGAACAATCAAAAACACACTTACTCAATTCGATTTTGAATTGAATTATTTTCAGCATTCTTAATGTGCAAATGTTTACTTAGCTTAAAACATTTCGGATAATTATTTTATTCTTATATTTTAGGTAACTTCAGAGTATAATTAATTAAATTAATCTTTTTTGAGCTTTACAGGAATAAAGTAGTTAGTTTGAGGTATGCACAAGAACAAAAAAACCTGGTCATTTAAATCAATTTAACTGTAAAACTTACATTTGTTGTCAATTGTTAATGCCAAGTTGTAACAGTATTTACATAGTTTTAGAAGTTAATTCAATTACATTTATTTTTAGTTGTATTATTTTCGTTACAACTTTTGATTATTTGAAAAGAAATATATGTATTTTATATATAGGTAGATGGTCAGGGTTGCGGTCACAAGTGAAACGAAAATAGTTTACAACTATTTGTTATAATAGTTGTAAACTATTTTCGTTTCACTTGTGACCGCAACCCTGACCATCTTTCTATATATCAATTTTTACGGTCAACTACTTATACATATATGTATTTTATGTTTGTATTAAAATAATTAAGTTAGAGAAACCGTTACTAAGGATCGTTAAGCAGTTGCTAAGGCATCGCCTACGATCTACATTTTGAAATCAGTTGTTGCTGATGTTTAATGTTAATAAATAAATTTATGTTTTACTGAAAAATGTACTGTTTTAGTTATGAAATTCGATTTAAAAAGTTATGACTTTTTATCATACAGTTTGGTAATTTTTGAGGTACTTACACTGTTAGGATACCAATATATTATGGATTTTCCATTAATTCCTCACAACCCTGGAATCACATTATTTTTACTGCTGAACCGTAAAAACTAGTAATTTCTATGACGGCTTTTTTGTAAAAATAGATCACTAAAAAGTTAAGAAACAAAATGCAATAAAAAAAAAAAAATGAATTTTTTTTTAATGGCAGAAAATGTAGCACTTGCAGAGAATGACTCATTAACAGTTCTATCGATTACGCTCCAACACAAATTTTAATACAGACAGATACGGAATCAAATTGGTTCCTTGATCTCAAAAACAAAATACGAGTGAATTTTTTTATTATGAAAACATATTTTTATTTTATTCTCTGCATGAACACAAGGCATCCTTGACTTCTATAGTGGGGAAGTTCATAAGTTTAATTAATGACTTAACATTAATGAATTAAAAATATAAATCCTCAAAAAACGAAATATTTGAGATATCTAAAAAGAATTAATATATCTGGAAATAGAACCATATAAACATTAATATAAAAAAAAATACCTGAGTATACTAGAGAAAGCGCTGGCTTCAGTCTTCAAATTAAGATTCACATAATTAAATAAGTATCACTGTTACTTTAAATTAATACATCGGAATTAGATTAACTAATGAAATATTTAAGAATTATACTATCACATTTGAATATAAATTAAACAATCTTAAACTGTAGCTCACAAATATAAAATGTACTGCCACGAACGATTTTTTTTTCACTCTGCAAAATCCGCCAACTGGACTGACTACCAACTACGCTAAACAAAAATTGTAAAATGACAGAGAAGTTTTAATAATTTTCGTTTATAATAGTTTAAATGATACAATAATAATAATAGTGAATTCTAAATACCGGTTTAATATTTTAATAAATCCCGTTTTTGGGGTATATATTTACAATATTACAAAATATTTCCCTTATAATATACCTTACAATAATAAACCATAAAGTCATACTTACATAAATTATTAAAGCTCATCCTGACAAAATGAAATTTCAGTATTTAAAGTTGTTATTTCTAAATATTTAATTTTATACTCCCCTTAAATTATAGTTGGCGGGCAAAATGGCCACGTAGGTCCCCAGCTTTAAAATATCTTAACTTTAAGGTTTCAGAGATGATTGTAAAGGTACCCTTTTCCCCATGAATGAAAAAATCTAAAAATCAAATGTTAAATTAGATTATAAATCTTAGCTTCTTAAGTTACACTCTTTTAACTATCTAAATTTGCTTGATACTTTTGTTTCTTTTTTTGGGGGGGGGAGTGAGGAGGCGACACAATTTTTATCAGTAAGGGTCCCTCATTCCTCTTCATCACTCTTTCGATCTGAATCTGACATTCAATTAGTTTATATATCCAATTATAAATACTTAGAAGGCACATAAAAAATATTACCCAGTAGTAGCTTTTCTAGGACTTCTGCCAATCTGGCTTTTCTCCAACTTAATAGCCATTTTCTGAATGAGTTTATTATAGTATATGTCTGTTTTTTATTGTATGTGCTAACCAAAGTTTGGGATACGTAGATCAATATTGAATGTGGTATTATGGTAAAATTATGATAAAACTTTAGTATATTACCAAATACCGCTGAGACACCAAACTCCAAAGTAACTGAACTGAGAAAAATAGATTTGAAGTTAGATAAAACCAATGAAAAAATCACAATTAAAATCATATATGCACTGTTTATTTTACACAATTTTATGAATTGGCTCCATGTTCAGGGATTAGTTCTTTGACAAGTCAGTTCAAAGATGGTATAAGCATGCCGTAGAGAGCTGTATATTTTCTCCAGAATATGAAGTGATACATAAAGAACAACAATATAGCATTGAATTATAATTTGTCAATTTGAGGATTGGTCCCTTTTTGTTGAATGTGATTCATTTATGCATTTGTACATTACATTAAATAGCATTTGTGACAATTATCATCTCAATAATAAGTGAAAAATTATTACTTTAATTTCTTGGAGTTTTCTAAAATTAGAACAATGTTATTTGACGCATGAGTGCTTTCGGCAAAACAATAATGGAGCTGTCAAAACAGTATTAGACCTGAAACTGAATAGAAGTCATTAATCAAGTTAAAGGTTTAATGCAATGTCGATCAGCTTCATATTAAGCCCTTGATAATGGCAGTTATACTGAAAGCTCTAGTGCATTCAACTAACAAGTTCTAAATTTTAGACAACACAAGCCATTTCAACCATATTATTAATGACCTATCCGTAACTAATATTATATTTTACTTTAATATTAAGAGTAAATTTCTATGCCAATACAAGATGGTTGAAAAAATTAATTAATTTTATACTAACAAAAGTACTAATATAAATAATAATTGATTTGAAAATAAATTAAATTAAAATATATGCAAAGAAATTTAATAAAATATACACTGAACAGATAACAGTAATTATGACCAATTTTTATTTTGTATTGTTAAGTGCCATAAAAGTAAAGGTTAATATGTGTAAGTATTTGTGGGTAAAAAGATTTTGAAATAATATAAACACAATTCTCATCTCCAATCCTGAAACGTTGAAATTGTCTTTTAATAAGAAGAGGTTCTTAACCACAGATTTTTGAAGTATTTTTTTTTATTCTTATCCAATGTAAAGAATTTAAAAACAGCTCTAATGAGCAATTATTTATTCATTTCCTTCTAATCTCAATCTGATGGCACAAAGATCAATTGTTATAAAGATGACTATGTCTGTTGACAAAGGGATTACTACATATCACCCAATCAATTATGTGGACTCGAGATAAGATTTTTTCATCCTCCTACGCTTAATTTCTAATCAATGAAACACTAATCTCCCCACTAATGGACGACACATTATAGATTAATGGGAACAGGTCAAGGAGCACATTACAAGCGTGTGCACATCTCATAACATGTCAGGAATGCACAGGAGCAACTATATAGGGAGCAAAGCAGTTCACAACGTTATTTTTCTTACAAAGTTTTTTAAACTCCAAGTGAAGTTTTGTGTATAGTGTTTTCTTCAGATTTGTGTCTCTAAATTCTAGTGATATGAATCAAATTAATATAACTTTATATCAGTATTCACCAATTATGCAGACATGTTGAAAATAAGTGCTGTGATATGTTTGATTTGTTTATGCTACACTGATGCTTTGCCACACTGCAAAGTCGTAGATTTGCCAGAAGGAATCATCCAGAGGAATACAATTAATGTAATATACACAATGGAGAGCTCTTGCAAAAATTGTGCACGAAAGGCTTTGATGTAAGTATATTATAATTACCTTATAT
>NW_027107843.1:321198-329071 GCF_000696795.3 Halyomorpha halys | reverse complement strand
ATATTTGTTCAAAACAATTGAAGGATTGATACAAAAAATTTATACACCACCACTAAGTCTTAGTTCTTCCAATATATTCTTTACTGTAATCAAGAAATGATCAGTTAGTTTTGAAAACAATTTTAATTTTGCGAGACAGAAGTAATTAATTATTTTTTTAACCAGCCCTTCAACTGTAAATGCAGATTGGTAATGATAAAGTAGACATGAATGGTTAATCTATTAGATGGTTGGGTGATACCTGAAAACATTCAAAGTCAGTTGTTTTATTTTATTTTGGTTTTTTATTACAATCTAATTGATCCTTAAAATTTGTCTAGTTTGGGATTTAAAGCATAACACCACAAAATCATCTTTATATTATCTATTAAAAGAATCAATAAAAAAAAAACTTATATAGTGAACTATGTTTTGAAACTAAAAGTGATATTTAAACTGTTAAAAAAATGTATATATATAATGAAATGGATATTGTCTATTGTCATTTTTTTTTTTTCAAGGATTCAATATATTTTGAAAGGAAGCTTTTCTTGATAACTAAAACACGATTATAACTTTTTAAAGTCATCATCCTGAGAAATATATCAGTTAAAACAAAAATTAGTTAAACAATAACAGTAAATCAGAGTCATATAATAAATAATTAATGGCTATAACTATTTTCTTCAGCTTTGAGTGTCTTTATTTAAATCTCTGACCATCAAGTTAATATGAGTTTAATAGTTGATTAGAAACCAAAAGAACACAATGAGATATTTATGAAAACTATAACAATTATTCTATTAAAACAATTTATGATAGTTTTTAAATTTTAGTTTTAGTTTTGAAATGTTTGCATTGATTAAAAGCTAAGGGTAAGCCAAAGATAAGCTCCATAAACAAATTTCTCATCAGTTTTTCAAAATTTAATTAATAACAATGAAGCATACAAATAAAAATTTAAATCAATGTTTCAATTAATGAGACTATTTTAATATATTTATTATATGCCAACACTTTAAGATAACATTTTAATCAATGTCATTATCATAAAAATATAATACCAACTTACTATTACTCAGTGCTTAACCAATTCTTCAAACTAGGCTATAAAATTATTAAATAAACTATTCTTCTATAAAACTCTTGTGCATTTTACAGAGAAGAAATCATTACATCCCATGACCATAATGATCACCATAAGTGTACTTAAAGTAAAATAATAATAAAAATTATTTTAATCAATTGGTTCAAACTTAGTTGGATTAGCTGGAACATTGGTTGGAACATAAAAATATATTTATATCAACACATAATTTATTAATGTTACACTGACGTTTCTTTTTCTGACATTTGTCATAAGAAATGCCAGTTTAACATTAATAAAATATGTGTTAATATAAATTTAATAATTAGTTAATCGCATAAATAAATGAGCAATTAGAGTATAACTTCAACCATCCTAAATGACTTATGATTATCCATTTGGAGATTGATTTCATAAAATCTCAGGGTTAAAATTTAACTTCTCAAATACCCTTAAACCAATCAGTAACAGACTACCTCTTTTCAAAACCTTGGGATATTACGAAAATGCTCTTTTTAAAACTGATAATGTAATATAAAGTATCCTGAATAAATTATTCAACTAAATAAAATAACGTGTAAAGTGGAGAAATCGTATAATAAAAAAATAATAAATAATTATCAATATTGAGTTTGTTTTGTTGGTACATGAAATTTTAGTCAGAGAACGCAAAGTTACCTACATTATCTAGGTTGGTCATAGTTTGATTAATTAAAATTATATCCCTTCATGAGTTATTAATGCTATTCTAAAAATCATGCAATAGGCATGGTCACATGAACAGTATGAACTAACTAATGTTGCAATAACAAAAAAAAAAAAACCTTGAGATAAGGAAAAATCTCAAAATATATGTAGATGGTCACCTTCTTAGATTTTGTAATTGAATATTTTATATTTTCAAGTAAAAAACTTAACTTAAGTAAGTAATTTATTAGTAAGTAAATTTAACTTTTTATTTATCAATTCTCTTTTGTTTTATGTATATTACTTTTTGGCACCATTTGAAAAATTTTGGTAGACCTAAATGAGAGACTTAACTTTATTATTTCACCTTATTTATCATTTACTATGAGTTAACCCTGTGGTTTCACCCAGCCTCATAAAATTGGTACCCTAAATTGAGGAAAAATCTGGAGGTTGAGCATGATCATGAACTAATTACCTCCTTGTACCCTGTTGTTTAAGAACCAGCACTTACTTAATAGTACTGAACCTCTTACTCATTGATGGGTTGTAGAAATACAAATTCGATTTTTTGTTTTTGTTCTTTATTATTTTTACTAATACTTATAACAGTTAACCATTGATATGGTATAAAATCAGTCTTCATATTAATATATCTCTATCATTAAGATAATATATATTTTCTACTATAAAATAGTACACCAATTTACTATTTGAGTTTTAATTGACCGCACCCCGACCAAATTCCATTTATTAATGTATATTTTCATTACAAATTTTATAATAAAGATAAACCCTACAATGAATTTTTGTTTTTGTAATAATAATTTAATAACAAGTAATAAATAACTTGTTTGAGATTGATTTAACATTAAATTTTCTTTAATTTTTTCTCCTAATTTATTGGTCTTCATTCCAAAGTATTAATAAAAAAGATTTATAAAGGTTATCAGATTTAGAATAATCACAAAATATAATGTAATTAATCATTTTTCAAATAAATATTGATTTTATGGTTACTATTTTTGATGATCTATTTTATAATAGTAAATTATTTTAACAGGTTGCCCAAACTAAAAGCTTCATTCAAAAATGCAGGGATAAATGCCCATTTCATAGTGGCAGTCAGCCACAAATCTACAAGGCTATCTGGTCTGTCTTCTCACTTAACAATTAACCAACGGCATCTTTGGAAGGCCTTAGGGGAACAAAATAACCACTTCTACATTATCGACAGGTAATAAAAATTCTACTTTATTTTAACGAACCAGTAAAAAAAGATATTGATATTATTTATTATCTATGGATCAAGGTATTAATAAGACATTAAATTATAGATTTTTAGTATAAATTCAATTTAATAGAAAGGGGATCTTCTTTGATAAATGTATAGATTAAGAATCAAAACATCAACAAAATAAATAAAAACTATAATTCGTTGGTTATTATGAACTTGATCACAAAATATTCTCTGCTTAATTAATTATTTATTCCTAATTATGAAACTAATATATGAAGAGTATAGCATAAAAATGGTCAGACTCCATTTCAAATTTATGTCATCAGTGCCATCTATTAGGGTTTAAAGAAAGCTTCCAGCATTACTAATCATTCATTTTATATAATAAAGTCCTCGGTATTACAAAGAAACTATTTTGTTTCTAGTCAGAGAATAAAATTTTAATATAAAAATATTAATTAACAAAACTTGAAATAATAACTTTTATGTATATACTAGTTTTAAGAAGGTAAATTAGGAATACTAAGCAATATATAATTATAATAAAAATCTTTATTCTTAGGTTATGTATATAATTTATTTTCAACATAGCAAATCTTTAAATGCATTTTAACATAAAATCATGTAACAAAAACAAAGAAAAGGAAAACATAGCTCAACAAATATTGCAAAAATACATTTTATTAAAAAATATTTATTTAATTGTTTTAAGAAATTAAAAAATTAAAAAATATGACCATAAAACTTAACTTATAAAATAATGTATATTAAAATTTAACACAGATAATTGATGGCATAAATTTTTCATTAAAATATATCTTACATTGTATTCTATCCAAATACAAAATATTTAATGTATTTGTATTTTATTGCAGGTGTGGAAGGATGGTTTATGAAATAATAAATCCATGGTCAAGTATTCAAATGCCATTTTTACGTGGTGCCGTAGCAGCAACCCAATTTAGCCACCCATGCGGCCTCTGTCCACAGGATTACTCAGAGGTAAACACCTCAACTGAAAAAAAAAATAATAATAGTGATAATACATTTAAATATAAAAAATTGAGAAAATAAAAAACTTTATTGTAGGCTTTGAAAAAAAATGTTATACAATCCATAACAAAGTTTGAGGTGATTTCTAGAAAATGTTTTGTTAGTTTGAATAAAAATAAAATGCTCCAAATTAAATATTTTTGTTAATTACTTAAAATATCAGTAACTAAAAACCAATAAAATATTTGACATGTCCATTCAGATGACTTTCTTAATCTCCTTTGGGTACAAAGTCCAATACACAAATTGTTCACTATATCTTCGCTAATATCGATCCAAAGTTCTTTGCAGGCAATTTGATTATCTTTCAAATGAACATCTAGAATGTCCTGGAAGATGTATAGTTTTTGAGTTATTCCAAAAATGAATAAAAAGCCAATGGATTTGCTAATATTTTATAGTTCGAAGGTTTAATAATAGGTATCTTTCTTTACTAATGATGGTAAAATCTTGAAGATTGTTTTATATGGATCTTTTTCTTTTTTCTTGCTCTACCAGTAATACTTTGTTTCAATAAAATCATTAGAACCGTTTAGGTGTTACTATCGACATAAAAACATATTTTTTTTGTTACTGTGCTGCAATTATCTTGTACAAGGTGCCTGATATTGGCATCAGGTCTGAAACCCTACAAAACAAAAGAAGCAAAAAAAATCAGTCCACCGCTTCAAGAGATAATATTTTGTTCACTAATTTTAATTTTTTTTTATACAAAAGCCAAAAACGTGTGTTTCTATAGACTGTAACACCTCAAAAAATTTCAGGAACTTTTAACTTTTTATATACAGAATAAATTCCCGAAAATAAAACAAAAAAAATATCTTTAGTACTTTTAAAAGTACCCACCCACAGAAGAGATGGGCAAAAATCAGCTGTGGTAGAAACTAAAAGCTAAAATTTCCATGGATGTGACTCTTATTCATGAGTGAACTGTTGATAAATAAATATTGTATCCATGACAATTTTAGCTATTAGTTTCAACTATAACTAATTTTTGCCTAACTCTGACCCACAGGATGTGCCGAGTACTAAAAGATTCAAAGAAAAAGTAATCAATTACTACCTATATCTACTCTAGAATTATATTTATATCACTTTAAGATATCAACTTATGCAATTTATTCATTATCTATATAATAAAACCTATAACAAAATTTAAAATGTGGATTTAAACTTTCAGGTAACAGAGGAAAACCTGAAAATTTATCCTGAAATCGTTGAAGAGGCCCATTCTCATACAGAGGAAGCTCCTTTGGGGATTGTGATGAGAGTGAGGCATAAACATCACAGAGATCCTAATGTCTACAACTATATAGTCATGACAGCAAATGGAAAGCCAGGGCATCATCGGCATTTACCGCACGAAACAAAGAATAAAATAAATCATAAATCATCATTTAGCTTGAATATTCCAGTGGGCAACGATCAAGCTTATGAGACATCCTCTATTCCGACTCATGCTGTTAGTGACAGTAGTGTGAATGAAAAACAATTAAGTGTTGAATATTCAATTAACAGTATTAAAAATTTAGCAAATAATAGCCAACGAATGGCAAACGAAACTCAATTATCTTTAAGTTCTAGTGATACAGAAGAAAATCCTTTAGTTAGTAGTACGCCCAGTGATATAAAAAACAATCATTTAGTAAGTAGCATGTCCAGTGATACAAAGAACAATCCTTTAGTTACTAGCACGCCAAGTGATATAATAGACAATCTTTTAGTAAGTAGTACGCCCAGTGATACAAAAGACAATCCTTTAGTTAATAGTGTAACGAATGCGCCTAGTGATACAACAACGGAAATAAACTACACTGAACGAAGTAACCAACTAGAAAAATCCCAAGAAATCGATAACTTCAGTGAAGAATTCGTGCAAGAACTTGACAGCTCTTATAGTGATACTGATGAAGAAACATCAGATGATGGATATGATGAAGATTCACAAGCATTACAAAACGAACAAGAAAATAGCCAAATTAGCAGTAGTGAACTGGCTGAAAAAATATATCTAAAAGAACATTATGGAAGAATTTTGGACTGGATCAAATATCCTCAGGAAAATAGTGAAACCATGTAACTCCAAAACGATTTAGATTATTTTTATTTTTTCATACATTTTGTACATTACAATTAATTATTATTTTTTTCTAATCAGTTGTATATCACTTGTTAGTGCATACTATTTTTATAAAATCCCACCTGTATATGATAAGAATTTAACGTTTTTTTGTCTCTCTTTGAAAAGCTGGGACTAAGCAGTAATGTGGTTTCACTGTTTTTTGCTGACAATATGACTATTGAATAATTGTACATATTCTTTTTTAAAATAATTTATTTATTAGTTATAAATATAACTTACTCTTCTGATGAAGATAAGTCATCTGAATCTAAACTCGTGCTGGCGCTGGATTCGCTAGAGCTCGAGTCTGTATCTGACTCACTAGTCTCATCGCTTAACAAAAAAAAAATAAAAAAAAGAGTCAGAATAAATTTAAAAAAAAAATGTTTTTAATATATTTTGTATTGAAAAATTTTTACTTGTCTTCTTCTATTTTCATTTCCTTTAACTGGTCAGCTAGTTCTAACTCAGATTCCTCTTGAACCATTAAAGCAGCAGCTTCTAGTTCTTCTAATTCAAACCTAATGTCTTTCTTTGAAACTTCTTCCTACAAAAACAGATTAGAATTTAATAATATAACAAAGCAGCTTACTCGCAATAAGAAGTTTGGAAGATGACAAACCTTATCGAATAAATCACCTAATTTCTTTATTTTTTTCTCAGATATTTTTTGAATCCATATACAGTAGTCAGTGATATACAGCTCATTTAGTAAATATCTGGGTTCACTAGAATTGAACATTTTGTAAATTGCTATAAGACACTTCAGAACCTGCCTTCTACCTGAAAAAAGAAAACAATTGAATTATTTATATACATTCGCTGAATAAGGAGCTAGTAATATAAAAAGTGAAAACGAACATATTTTCTATTTAATTAGCAAAAGGTAATGTTGCTTTTTAGAACAAATATGTTTTATTGACAACTTTGGTCATGATAAAGAAGAAGTGAATGAAGTATCATGACTTCAAAACAACTTGAGAATTATTCCATTGATATGATAACAATTGATTATACAAAATTGGAATGTTGCATGCACATTTGTTTTCTCCCTAAGGTATACCATTGTTATCCACAATATTAACATAATAGAAGATTAAGAATAATCTACATCTTCCTGTTAATCATAGAACTTATGATATTCAAAGAATCGTAAAATATAAAACAATAATGGAATTCTCATCATTTTGCTAAATAGAAGCCCATTAAAAAAAAAAAAAAAAATCACACACAAAACACTGAACCACAAACTTGGGTTCAGTGCTTCGTAAGAAAACACTGTTTCCAGACTAACAGATGTGTAAGACAACAGCCAGTTTTTTCTCCAAATTGTGTACTCACTTCATAGAGGCATAGATGATGGATCAATGTCTTATATATCAAAATAAATAATTATCTGTGAGCCGGATTCGAACCCAAGCACGGATAATAGGAGCATAGCTTCCTACTTACTGAGCTATCCCACTCCACCACTAAAATCCTACAAGAATTACAAGGTATTACTCTCTTCACTAGAAAAATGTTATTGATTTCATTGGGTCAGTCAGTTACGTACAACATCCTTCCTGGACCTTATAACTTTCAGACAGTTAGAAATTCTAAAAAATAAAATCATAGAACATAGTAGATATGAAGTAGCATTTTTGTTGAGTTCATCAGAAATTGTAATGGACAAAAATTAAAAAAAAAAAAAGTATATGTTCTA
>NW_027107843.1:311021-321002 GCF_000696795.3 Halyomorpha halys | reverse complement strand
TGAATAAATAGGAATCAAATAGTCAAATAAACAGAAAATCTAATAACAAACTCTAAAAGAAATTTTAAAAAACTCACCTGATTTTAAAATATTTACTGTATCTTTAAGAACTTCTTGTGCTAAATCCCAATGCCGATAAAGGGGAAAAACAAGAGATCTTCTAATACAGGAAACTTTAACTTCCTTCAAGGTCTTGAAAGACTGATATGAAACAAATATAATTATTTTAGACATAAGCTTGAATAAAAAATTAATTTTATATTATCAAAGTTAGAAAACCATCAGGAATTCTATGATAGAGTTCTTAACAAAATTATTAGTTGATATTCCTTTTTTTTATTATATATATATTTTTATTTTTTTGGCCCCTGCCTAGGCATTTCTGACATAAGGGGTAATAACCTATTCTAACTATGAGTGGGGGGTCAAGTTTTCATTTTGTGGGACCACAACAGAAATGAAAAAAGTCCACCCTCTAGGCCGGATTCGAACCGGTGCCACTGGAGTCATGAGGCAGTTGCTTAACTCCCTCAGCCACAAACGGCCCAGTCAATGTTCTCGACCATATTTTTGTATAATGAAGGATGAATGATCTGTGATCAGAGGTAAGTAAGTGAAGTCAGAGAAGAGATCCTGCTGAGTACCTTTTCCATTCCTTATCTGAAGTTATTTCTTAGGGAACTAACAATTTTCTGATAGCCAATAATATTCTTACACAAGTGTAAAATAAAAAAGAACATATTTTTTTTAACAGTGAAGTTACAGAAAAAAACAATTATTTTACTTCAATTGAGATTGAGAAAATTTACTTCCTTGAATTCCATTTTACCATCTCATATAAAATAGCCTCAGAACACCTCGACTATACAACTTAATGATGTGTTAATAGTTGACCATACATTGATATGAGAGAAGATGGTCGGAGGTGCGGTCAGCTTTATACACAAATAAACAAAACTTATTTACTTGTGCTGATGTTTTCAACCTGAATGTCTGCCCATGATCAAGACTGAAAAAATAAAATGAGATGACAACTCTAATTCAAGAAACATTAAAATAATAACAGACAAACTTGGAAATATGCATGAAAATAAACTAAGCAGTTAGTAGCTGATACTAATAGAAGACAAAATATAATATTGTAGAGGTAAGAATTATACAAAACAAATGATAAAAAAATAAATTATTAAAAAACAGACAAACAGTGCTCATGTAAATAAACATAATGAAAGGTGCGGAAGAAAATGTAAATGATAAGTAATTGAATAAAGTAATGTTAAAAATAATAAAAACTATTTAAGTCAACATAGTGAAATGTATGAAATATATGATACAATGGGCAAGAAAACAAAAACCGGAATATATGTTACATTGGATAAAAGAGACACAGTAATATCAATGAGTCAAAAAATAATAGGCTAAAATAAATATAGAATGTCCGAAAAAGTGAATAAGGAAAGGACAAAACAGAAGAGATATGGAGAGTGGTATTTAAAAAAGACAGACTTACTGACTTGGACGGAGTTGCCATCTAAAGTGAGTGTGGACCATCTCATCAGATTGATAGCGAGCATACAAGTACAAAAAATATGTTAGACCAAGCGGAAATAGTTAACAGCATGTATGACTATAATCAGCACAAATAAATAAGTTTAGTTCATTTGTGTATCTTTGCTGATCGCACCCCAGACCATCTTCTTCCCTCATACAACTTAATACTTCATTTTAATAATACTGCTTTGTCTCTTACTTCTGATACTCTTCATATAACCATCATAATAAATAAGGTATAGCAACTAGTTGCAGCACACCAGAAAGTGTTTCAAACAAATATTTATCCTTCTTTCCTTACCCATGATTTGTCATTCAATAAATTATTTTTATGCATTACTAGACACTACATTCTAATAAATAATGTAAACACAAAATAAAAATACTATGGTTAACTTTTTAACTATCTCCTTGAAACTAAGGTAGCTTTCAAATTAACTATAATAAAAAAAATTAAAAAAAAAAATTAATTGTAGTACCTGAAACCAAGATAAGGTTGCACTAAGCTTATTTATGGTCCAAGCTGATTCTACACTGTATTCTCCAAGGGTAGTCCTATGATTATAAGCAAACGCAAAGAGTATATCAACCAGTGAAAAAAGGGCTGTTTTTTTTTCCCATTCATCGAGAAGATAATCTCTATTTCCTAAAGTTTTAAACAGCTCAACTTCTTCTCTACTAAATTTAACTAAAACATTATAAATTTAAGATTTACAAACATATATCATTATTAGAGGGAGATTTGAAGCATTCGGTCATAAAACAGGGTATCTGACATTTTCTTTTATTTGAAGTTGTTGGCAATATCTGATTCCTTTAAGCTGATTTCACAGGTTCTTAAAAGAATTTAAGAATAAGATTATTTTTTTTTTTAAACAATAATATAAGCATTAAGTTATGACAAATGATAGTTGGTTGGAGGTAAATCATGACAAATATGCCACCTGACACATACTGTTTCTTAATAAGAAAATTAAATCTAATATTTTCAATGTCGGTAATAGTTTTGATAAGAGCTCTTCTGATGACAGCAATGATGAAGACTCATGCTATGGTTTCGTGTATAAGTGCATACTGATCCAAGTTACACTAAAAATTTCTATACTTCTTTAATTTGAAGTAAAACATGGTATCTGACCAAGTTTTACAACCTCTTCGTCATTTAACCTATTTAATAAAGGTAAATTTAAAGTTTTATTTCTTCAACTATAAGTCAAGAACATGATAACTAGACTTGGTAATATACATGCAGAATGTATAATTTGGAATCAACTTTCAAATGTTTCGTTATGAGTCTGTTCTACAGAACACAAATTTGTGCTAAGGTATCTGCTACCGTTAACATGTTTTACACACTCTAGATATGTCATGACAGTACCTACTTTCATGATAGTTGACAGTATATGTAGCAGCAGTGAAGCTACTGTCCTGCTAAAACATGTTTATACAGTAACAAAAACTTCAAATCACACTAAATATCAAAAACCATGTTTTACAACAAATTGACATAGTATCTGACACATAAAAAGGTAACAGGGACTCATGCTTGGATGAAAAACATAGAATATGCAAGCATCACTCCACTATTATTTGTTCGTATATCCACAGAAAAAATGCTGTGAGAAGCAGCTGGTATAAGTTTTATTTTTCAATATACTTAAAATAATTGGGTAATATAACTTTGTGAATTTTGTTAGAACTAAGTACCAAATATCATCCTCAAAATTTAATTGATTTTCCCATAGTTTTTATTTTGTCAGTTACCATGTTTTACATCTAAACGCCCCTTTTCAAGAAGTAAGATTTTTTTCTCATTTCACCTTTACCTTCTGCATAATCAGCCCAAGTTGGCTTCCAATATACAAGTCCATTGATCTCATCAGATCCTTCCATTAGATCGGCTAAATAATGATCTTCCGAAAACTTACTTTGTTCATCAGCCTCCCGAAGAATGGTTCGTTCATCAGTACTGGTGTTTTCAAATTCAGTAAAATCCAGAATTTCATTAAACTCATACTAAATAATAAAATAAAAAGTTTACATTAAAACAATTCTAAATTTGAAATTAAAGCAACTATTAGTCAGTTACAATACCGATAAATGATTCCCAATGCCTTGGCCTTTATTAGCAAAACCAAACTTGGCACAAGAAGAATTATTGTTGATAATCTCCTGTCTAATATATCCAAGTGAATCATCATCGCTATCAGAATCGGGAGGATCTAACCATTAAGAAATAATAATTAAAAATATAAAATTTTATTGTGAAGATAATATTTAATTCTTATCAGCATACAACCTTCTGTTGGAGAGCAGTCTTCTATTACAGGCTTAATTGTATGCTTCTTTTTGGGAACTAGGAGTTTTCCAATCATATCGAGGTCAGGAAAATGTTCATTTTTATTCGCTTTAAGGAAAGAAAACAAAAACTCTTGACTATCACAATCATATTTTCCCGTATCAGTTTCATTTTCGAGAACCTGCCCTGGTAAATGAATCCTAGAAAATTGAAACATACATCATTGATTTAAATTCAGTGAACTGATCACTTAAACAATATAACCATGTTGTTTCCTTAACGCTTTATAGGACAACAGGTCATATTGTATTAATACATTATTAATATACAGTATTTAAAAAAAAAGCAGTGGGAAGGCTTAGCTCACTATCATAGAGCTATCAGACACAGGGGAAAATAAAAATGTGATTCCAGGACCAACAGATAGAGTGTGCTAGCTGAGTTAAGATTAAGTGGGTTATTTCCGATCCACCATGCGTTTTCGTCCTTAGGTACAGTATGACTCTGAATCCAATCTGGTACAGTTTTTGAAGTCCCTGCTATTCATGAGAATTTTTCAACAGAAATTGTGTAAATATCATTTTATTTAATACCTATTTTAACTTAAGAATTATTAAAGTCCCAAAATTTTAAACCCCACCAACCTTTTATTACAAAATTAAAAACTTATTCATCGACAAATGAAATTTCAAAAAATTCATATTGACATTTTAACTTGTATTCCACCCCTTTTCTATTTTCATTCCAACAATCAATCTCTCCTGAGATTTTTTATTAGCATTTCTATAATTTCATATAAATTATTAATACTTCTTTCTATTATATAAAAGTTTAGAAAGCTAATATTTTATTTTATGCATGATCACTGTCTATTTTTTTAGTTTACATATAAGATGGAATAATGAAAATGGGAATAATACAGAATGCATGGGAATTAAAATTATACAATTTGAGCAACGAGTAATACAATTAAACAAACAGTCATATAATTTGTATAATGGGGCAGAGATAGGCAAAAATTAGCTATAGCTAAAATTGCCATGGATACGACCCTTATTCATGAATGAACCATTGATGAATAAATATCGTTTCCATGGCAATTTTAGCTATTAGTTCCATAGTTGCCCAACTCTGAATGGGATTGGTCCACAGTTAGCCAAACAGAGGGTACCTCCATAGTATTGAAAAAATAAATTTTCAAATAATGTTTATTGTCTCCTCAATTTAATTTTTCTTTAATGTTTTACAAATAAAATAAAGGTAATCTAATATCTGTAATTATTTAACTAATGAACTTTAAAATTGTACACTTCTTTTAAACGTTTTTTTACTTATAACGTTATTATTGTAAGATGGCAGGGCACAGGTATACATGAGAAAATGAAGAAGACTTGTAAGCAGTGCGTACTTTTTAAAAATAATGCAGAGGAAATGTCTGATGATCCCTAAATTAGAGTTAATGTTATTGAATTAAAATTTGTTTCATAATATAGACATATAATTTATAATTTAATTTAATTATAGTATATGTGTATAATTTTTGTTTTTATTCACAAAATCAATCATAAAAACAATAAATAGTAAGTAGCTTAGATGTGTATCACTTAAAAAATTGTTGGCACTGAAGAGAGGGTGCAAGATGACCCAATCCATATCTGCTAGTATAATTTTTTCTATAAATAAATGATAATTTTTCATATACTCTAGATAAGGTCCTGAAACTGTTTCACCAATTTTTTTAATCTTAATTTGAACTAAAATAATTGTATCAATAAGGGGTTGAAGCAATATTAAAAGCAAGATGGTATGCGAGGAGTCAAAATAATTCAAGTAAATAAACTATTTATTGTGAGCCATTGTTTTGGTTCCACGTTGTAGGGCTTCATCAGGGCTAAAATAGATATAAGCAACCACAATTAAGTAACAGACTAAGAGATTAAGATAACAATGATGCTATCAATATTAACAATGATGTTTGTTACCTTATTCTCTTACTCAGTTACTAAATTTTAGTTGTTTGTTTCTGTTTTATCCTTAATAAAGCCCTGCAACACAGGACAGAACTGTTTATAATAAATAATTTATTTTATATTTGAGTTATTCCCACCACACCCAGACCATCTTCCTTTTATTAATCACACACGGTCAATCAACGATATTCCAATTATGATTATTCTTCATAGTAACCTAGTTGTTGAAAAAATGGTTCAATTTCTATGTCCGGAGACCTCAACAGTTAGGGAACCACTAACCTAAACAGATCATTCTCTAAACACTGCGATCATATTAATCAATTAACTCAACTACAAAGTTTCATCATACATCATCATACAAGAAATGTATTGGGTAATAGGAATTAAATTTTACCAGTAACTGATACTCTTGTATGAACAATTAAGTAAGTTTATTCTTAAACGCTTGACCCATGCAATAATAAACCTTGGTTTATCACAATTATTGGACTAAAAAAATTCTTTGACAACCTTGTTATATTAAAAAAATTCACGGCATCCTTGTCGAGCTAAAAAAATGTCGCCAACATTATCCTTAAAGCATTTAGAATATGTAGGAAAATAAGAAAAAAACACTCCAAAGTAAATGCTAGAATGCACTGTATATTTGATATTTTTACTTTTATTTTTTTTCTTCTTAATATTTTGAAAAAGTGGCATTTTCTTGCAGCTATCATACGGCATAGTATTGATTTGAAAAAAGCACTAAAGAAGGTACACCCCTAGAATGGCAGAAGAGTTAAGAACGACGATAAATGGAAATTGATAAGGTTCTGCAACAAACTATTGAATCAATCCCAGCTACAAGTACTAGTGCACTAGCTGAGGAGTGAGGAGTGTTGAAGGAACCCATCAGTCATCATCTTCTCACCCATGAACTTACACTACAGCAATTACTTTGAACATAGAAATTCGTGAAATTCTAAAACATCTGCCACACCCACCTTACAGTCCAGATCTTATTCTATTACATAATCACTTGTTTTGTTTAATGGCCCACTTTCTTCATGACAAAAAATGTAATAATTTTTTAAAGGATGAAATTGTAGTGCAAGTTTCACAAGGGCCGTCCCGAAAGGTAATTCCACTATGGCATAAAAAAACTAACTGAAAAATAATTCACAGCAGTGGATCAAAATAGGCTATATTTTGAATATTAATTTTTTTAATATGTTAAAGAAATAAAAATGTAATCGTTTTTGTAGAAAAACAGTCATTTTGTTTTATACATCACATAACTTCAACAGTTTTACAGGAGGCAAACAAATATGTCAAAAACCTACATTGTATATACATGTAATACATTATATTAGGTAACAATGTGCACAGTATTTTTTAATATAAGTACATAGACTCTTTAACTTCTATCTTCTATTTTTCTGGTCAACATTTCCAGCACCTGTTTATTATCAATGCCTTACTTATTATCTAAAATATAATAAAACAGGTACTATAATAGGTCTTCGCTTTGGGGATTTTGAGGAGAAGTCAAGCTAAAATATTTGGAGCCCCTGGAGTAGCATGCAACATGAGAAAACTTTATTCAGACATTAGAGAGTTGATACATTGTATTAAGTGAGTATTTAAAGAGTAAGAGAAACTAAATTGAAGTCTATGGCAGTATTATTAACTAGAAATAATTTCTTCTTTCTTAAAATCCTTTGAAAATAAATAAATGAATAAATATACAGCATACTATGAATTACTTAAGGCTCAATGTTCTCTGTACTAATAAATCAATTTGCACTTTTACTGACATTTCCAAATCATAAGTCTCTTTTGCAAGCAGGTCACAATAACGAAACTTTCATTGGCTGATAAAAATTCAAGTTATATGTCTTACTGCTACCAACTTAGGCACAAAGTAAACCAGGGTAAGCAGAATATTGCATTTTAAATTCTAGCAAAAAAAGAAAAATTCAAAAAATCTACATAGCACCACCTTAGTATAACTCCTCATTGAAAAAAAGAAAAATCAGTAAAACTTTTTTGGGGTCCACAGGAGAGATGGTAGGGTACTTGAAACCACACACAGGTTAACAAATAGATTGTCATCTGGAAAAAAATCAACCACCTACTTTTAATGCATTTTTTTTATTTCCACATACCCCATTCATCTTCAATATGTCTAGATAGTAAATCAAGAAGTGTGTTCCATTCACCCCAATACTGGGGACAAGTGAAAATGTCAACAAAATAGGTACTTTTTTGTTAATGAAGCTTGAGAGCCATCAATCTAAAAATTTGGCATACATTGGGGTAACAAATGATCACCTATTGATAAGAAAACAATTTTATATAATTTACAAAGTAAAAGGTGATGAAATAGTACCACTTATCCTCTGGTTTGTCTTATGTATAAAATGTATGTATGCAAAATGTAGGTCTTAAGTAAAAAATATATGTCTAAAGCTTATAAACTAAAAATAATATCCAACTGTCAACATAGCATCTTATTTAATAAATCCAAGTACAACATAATACACATTCATTTTATATTTCAGTAATGTTAAATAAAAAAAAACATTTAAACAAGCATCTAACCTTAGGTAGTAAGGGGAACAATAAAATATTATTGTATCCCCATTGACTGTCAATTCAGCATTAGACACATTAGCTAACGGTGCTTTAACAACTAAAAAGACCTCATTGTCAGTCTGAGATAACTCGAAAAACGGAGTCAACATCTTAAAATGTCAGAATACTACACTAAACATCATGTAAAATTTGAATGTGACAACCTTATATTAACCTCCACGAGGGCAAGGAATAAATAAATTCCATAGAGGATAGAAAATCGGGAAGTACAAAACGAAAATATAAAAAGTAAATTTCGGTATGTAAACATACATTCTTTATTTATTATTTTTTTGTTTCTTCTGAAACATACAAGCAACAAAATAAATGGAAACTATAAATATATACAATGGTGTCTATAAAAACATTAGGAAACTAATATTTTTATTTTGTTAAATTTCATTTTTAAGTAAGTGGAGGGGGTAATTAATAGAATTGGGTAATATTATTTATCGCATAAGTACAATTCTTTATTATATAATAGTTTATTTACAAATTGACGATAATTTATCGAATTTCAATGGAAGTGGTTGGGTCAAAAGTATCAACATTATGCATCCATACTTCTTCAGTTCTGACACCTGATTTTGCGAAGCATTTATTTTATCAAATAACATCTTCCACTTATTTTTCTCTGGAGTGAACTTCTTGATTATCAACAGTCAGTCCGGTGTGTTATTGATCTTTTTGAAGTAGCTGTGTATAATTAGAGGTCTGAGTCCAATTGAAAATGTGAGGTATTCTACACCAGAAGGCCTCAACAATGGGAGTTCAGTAGCTTATGTAGCTGATTAGGAGATGAATTGACAGGATGAGCTTAATGGGAAATCCTTGCAGGATGGAAATTTCACTCCTATAGGAACGTGCCTACAGTCATGGAGATGATAAGTCCTACAGGAACTAGTCCATTCCCTGCATGATTCCTGTTTTTCTAAATCCATATTTGGGTTCAGGCCAGTTTACATTGATAGAAGGTTGAATACTATCCTATGAGCAACTAAAGTAGTTTTTGTAGTAACATAGTAGTTCCTGTGTAATCTGGTAGGTTGCGTCATGTCAGAATATAGCAGTTTTGGCAGCTGTAGTACTTTAGTACTTAGTATAGACTAGCAGTTTCATCTCCAACAACCCCAAGTGCCATTGATACGATTTCATCTATCTGGGGACAGAGCGGATTATTTTCCAACCAAGCTGAAATACCACTTTATTCCTTCCATGCCACTCTCAATTCTTTGACTCTTCTGAATAGAAAATCGACCGACTTGAGGTAGTGTCGGGTATCGATACCCAATACAGGCCTTCCACTTTCTTAACTTCAGTTCCATTATTTGGAAACTGACTTAAGTTAAACATGACCAACAAATTTTATAGCCTTTATGTTATCAATTAAGTCTTTTTAATAATGTACACTCAATGTTAATAGAGTTAGCTTTATCTGTTATTCTAATTAATTTTTTAACAATGGATTTTTAAACCAAGACTCTTCTATCAATATTCAAAGCAGAGGAATATAGGTGGAAGGCTAATCAAGTAACATCTCAA
>NW_027107843.1:294342-310596 GCF_000696795.3 Halyomorpha halys | reverse complement strand
CATTTTCTATATATTTTTCAATATAATTAGTAGAACAGAAAAAAATCAATATTTTTATGAATATTTCTATATTATTAACATTAAAAATGGTAAAAAATAAACAAAATTATCAATTAATCATATTTCACCTCAGGTATCAACCAGAAGGAATCTCCCCTTCCTACTCCACCCCCAATATCTCATGAATGGAGATTACCTTATCTTAACATGAACACATTTACTGATAGCGATTAGAGCAGTCTTTGAAAAAAATTACTTATCTCCAGCAATGTTTATAATAATATAATAAACTTATAATGAGTATTGGCCAATGGACGACAACATTGCAATCCCTCAAGGAGAGATCATAACACTAAAATAATTAGAGGGAATCTTGGCAACCTATCCCACAACTTTTACCATATTCAGGGCCTTCTCATCTTACATGAAAAAAATTATTAATAGGGAGTAGAACAACAGTCTTTGAAAAAATTTACTTATATCGAGCTGCATTATAAAATTAGCTACAAAAAGCAATAAGTGTGGAATAAAATATAATTGGAGGGTCCCTTATCTTACCTAGAAAATATTTACAAATAGTGATTGGAGCAGTTTAAAAAAATCATTTATATTGAGTAACATTGTAAAATTAGTTAAAACAAGGAATCCACGTGGCGGTGGTTATAATTTGATTCTAAAATATATTCATATTACCTATTAACGTTAAGAGGTATCTAACATTTTAAGTTGGTCCCAAACATTTGTTTAGGTAACTTAAATTTAATATAATTTAAATGGATAAAATATACATTTATTTGATATTTACAAAATTACATGACTATGCATACATTTACACATGGCAATAGTCTGCTTCAAACTATGAAGACTTGAAGAGCTCTGGCAGTTCTCCAGGGAGCGGGCATATACTGAGCCACTCAATAGTTCCTGCAATTGTTGTATGGACAACTGTGTGGTGTTATAAGTTGTATTATTTTACACCTAATTTTGAAAGCTAAGGTTTTGATTTACACGTCAAAATGAAATACAAAATGTGGACTGAAAAAAAAAAGAGAGAGAATGTTACATTGCTATTCAGGCCATACCAGGAACCTTATAAAGGAATTCACCATTACAGTCATAGTAGCAATCGTTCACTTTATAAACATGGGTTTTAGAGTTGACCATCTTCTCTTTTGGTATGGTTATTTTCAATGGTACTTTATCAATATGTTCATTCATCACAGTAGTTTTTGTAACACTCTTTTCGATCAAGGTAGGTGATAAAACAGTTGAAGGCTTTCGTTGCAGTTCTGAATCTACCTTGGGTAAACTTTCCTTCAAATTATCAGCATCATTATTTTTTACTTCTATTTCACTCCTGTTGGGGATTTTATTGGACAATTCTTTTTTTAACTGTTGAAGGGTATAATATTTGTGTTTGAAAGGTAGAGTACTTTTTTGTTTTAAAATGTAGGTTTCTCCTGTGTGGGATGGAGTAAGATTGTTAATAACAGAACACTCATTATTATTGGGGTAATGAGGTTGTGATGATTTTTCTTTAAAATCTTTTACTATATCAAGAAATTCTGATGATGTGGGTAAAGGATTATAAGTCTTGAGAGATTTGTCTGGAAAAACAAAAGAAAAATTATCTTAAATTGGTTAACAAAATTAAATTAGTAAAAGCAAATAAAATTTACTATTATAATAGGTTGACTTATTAATGTCAAGCTAAATCTATTTGAAGAGTTTCATAGTACCTAGCAGAGTTGGGCAAAAATTAGCTGTAGTTGAAACTAATAGCTAATATTGCCATGGATACGATATTTAGTCATCAATTGTTCATCCATGAATAAGAGTCGTATCCATGGCGATATCAACTATTAGTTTCAACTATAGCTAATTTTTGCCCATCTCTGGTACCATTTATTAGGAAGCAGCCAATTATTACTCAAACTACATGAGTATTTTATATAATTTATTCAAATTCCTGAGACTGGTATTTATCTGTTAAATAAATCAATTGGTATCCTTATTAAGTGTCAACATTCTTTATTATATCAATAGACCAACGTTTCAGCCATCCTCAAGAACAATCGTAAATATAAATTCAAACCTCACATCAAAATTTTTTTTTTTTTTAATTTTATTTATTTATTGATATTTACAACTGTATAAAAAAATACAACCAGTAAATTTGATCATAATGACATAATGATATGATACAAGATGTAGAGAAACTACCCAGTTGTAGAACTCTAAAAACAGTTTACAATATAAGGTCACGAGGCCATCTTCTTTTCAGGCGCCTCGGAGGATTGCCAGGAATGGAAGAGGAAGCAAGGTTAGAAACGAGTGGGTTTGGGTGGTTAGGGAGTTTATTATGGAAGGAATAATATCGGGTTCGGGCTAGATCGGTTACACATCAAAATTTAAAAAAATGTTTTGCAGGCTATTTTGCCCAGGTTATCAAATTCAAGTCAAAATCACACTATTTTTTTAGAACTTCATTAATTTTTAAAACTTTTATTTTAGATTAAAAATACACTATCCACTATTAGATAAACAAACTATTTATTATCTAATAGTGGATAGAGTATTTTTTATCTAAAATTAAAGTTTTAAAAATTAATGAAGTTCTAAAAAAATAGGGTGATTTTGATTTGAATTTGATGACCTGGGCAAAATAGCTTATAAAACATTTTTTTTTTAAATTTTGATGTGAGGTGTGAATTTATATTTAAGATTATCCTTAAGGATGGCCGAACTGACCAAAACGTTGGACTATTGATATAATAAAGAATGTTGAGACTTAATAAGGATACCAATTGATTTATTTAATACATTAGTATTGTTAAAAATAAGAGATAGGTATTGCTCAAAATATATAAAATACAAATCTTATGTCAGTATGAACATTATATATCTTCAGAGGATATATCCCACTCATTTCTCTCCTGTAGATAAGGGCTACAATAATTTTACCCTAAAATTGTTAAAAAAAATTTGTTTAATGTAGCATGACTAGTTATAGTGAGTGAGATTGAAGATATCTAATGATGAGACAATGGTAGGGAAAGGCTTAGCTGTCAGTTTTCTATTATTAGTTTTTAAAAACATTTTCTAGAGTCTAGTGTAATATTATTATTTTTTAGTAGAGTTTATAGTTAATTATATTCCATTTAATGAGGTTAATTATTAGTGTATTTTTTAATAATTCGATAGTTATTAGCACCAACAGTAACAGTTATTATTCTGTAAAAAAATTATTAATTATATCTATGGAATTTAGATCAACAAAAATATGATAATTGTGTGAAATATCCTGAGTTTTTACTTTTGACCCCTATCTAACCATTTCTTACATATCCTGTATGTAAACAATCTATTCTAACCAGAGTGAGGAGGTTAAGTATTTATTCTGTGGCACAGCTATGAAATATGAGTCAATCCACCAAGGCAAGAATTGAACAGGTGCTCCTACGGACTCAGGTTTGCTAAGGTGACACCTCAACTCAGCTATATTGGCTTACTTTCCTTACCAAGATGAGGAAAGTATTATAATCTAGTCAAATTTTCTATATGCAGTTTTTAATCAATATAGATTGATTGATCGACTTAGAGGGCACTGAAACATATAGATGTTTCAGTGCCCTCTGAGTCCGAAGAATCTATTTTCGGCCAGTCTTCCATTAAATTTCCATGGTCATCTCTTAAATGAGTGGATCACTTATGTACCTTTTTTTTCGGAACAATTTTGAGGACCATTCTCAAACAAACTGCCATGTTGACTTCCTAAATCTTTAAAGGTTGTAGAATTTCCCCCTCAGCTTCTTTATAAAATTATGTCTGATTACAGTGTGTTCTGGGTTTCTATTACACAAGCTAGCAGATTGGGAAAACTGTAATTAATAGTCAAAATGGTAATTATTTTTTTATCCTTCTTGAGCATTAAGCTTATAATCCAATAATAAAAATTATTATTTGACCATTTAGAACCAATCAATATTCAGAGTTGTGATAGCATAACAAATACATTTTGAAAACATATTTTATAGTTGAACAGATCAAGCCCTTATAATGACTATCCTTTGAAAATGAACATGCATCATGTTATCGAGCATAACATTTTGGAAAATGAGTAACCTAAAATTTACTTAAGAATGTTTTTGAGAACAATGAATTAATAAATTTTTATAATTATAAGCATTTATCAACAGAAAAGATTGAAATACTTATATCAACAGTCACTTCTTTGCTTTGTATTTGATTCATACATTTTCAATAATGGACACTTGTAATCAACAAAGACAAAAAAACTAAATCTCTTTCCCTTTAAAAAATTTAGGTTTTACTTTTCAAGATATGTACAATTCAAAAATCAAATAGTTTTCTTTCTAACAGAAATATTACTTCTATAAAATGAATGATAAGTGAAGTGCAAGACTGAAAACTTTCAATAAGATATTAATAATGAAGTCAACCAGGAGTTTCAAATGTGTCAGATTTTAATTATCTTGATAATTGAACTAATGCTGACAAGACTTGGATGTACAAAATGTCTACAGACTTTTGAAGTTTCGAATAATTTTATTTATAGGATTTCTTCAGTTCATTGATAAAAAAATTTAATCTTGAATCAATCTTTTTATATTTTATCTTGGAATTAATAAATTGGCTTTTCACACACCAGCTCCCCAAGCAATAACTAGTTTTGATGAACTAACACAAAAAGTAGTTAGAATAAAGATGTGTTTAAGTGCCCGTGATATGTCAATGCTCTCTATTTTGAGATGTGAAAAAAAAATGAAGATGATCATTAAAAAAATCATACGAACCTGGAGTAGGCAAACTGACAGTTTTTGCTCTTGATATAAAATTTTTAATATGATCATTATAGAAATGTGGAAGTTTTAATTGACCAGTTTCGAAAGCTTTCCAATTATTCTTAACAGAAGTGTCATGATTAACTATCCTTTGTGGGGTCATTGGCTTCCACTGCGATTTGATTAATTTCTGAAAAATAATATACATGTATATTATTACCCTTGATACAAATAAACTATAAAAAATCTGTTAATAAAACAACTTATTGTACAATATTAATGAAATTAGAAAATAATTCAATTAATAGCTTCAAACATATAATACTACATAATGATGGAGATATTATTGACTCATTGTAAAAGTAATCAAGGAAAAGTAGGTCATGGTTGCGACCAACAAAACACAGTAAGTATAATACTGATTTTAATGTGACAAATGTTTAGTTTTAAGTTGTAGACTTCCATCAGTGGTAATCAAAACAAGATAATAAAGTATGGTAAACCATAAAAGAGAATAAAGAATTAACTTTGTATAAAAGGAAATAATTACTCAATGATTTATTTCTTCAAAGCAACCCTAACCAACTTCTCCTACAAGTTGGTAATCCAACGTTAAAGTCCAATAATAATTGGAACATAACATTTCAATAAACTTATTCAATAAACAATGCCTATTACTACAAATAAAAAAAATATCTCATTAGGAAGACAGTAATGACCTTGATAATGTCTGCAGTTGCTGGAAAGCATTCAGAAAGTTTATCCAGAGACCAAGTAGTGGAATCCGAATTATATAGAAACCTTATTTGCTCCTTCTCAGACCAAGTTAAAAAATTGGGATAAGGCTCCTTTCTGAAGAACTTTCTTTCAATTTTTTTTAAATCAGCAACTCTGTGATTTTTCTCCAATCTATCATGAGAAAATTAAGAACAAATCATCAGATAGTTGTTACTGGTATAAACAAAAATATTAGATATTTTGAAGCACAAAATACCTTTTATTTAGAGCTACGATTCCACTTTCTAAATTATCTAAGCTCTCTTCAGTAATATTGGTATTCTCTATATCTGGATGATCTTTCTTGATTATTTGTAATCTTTTACTTATACCACTATTTCTAGATTTATAGCCCCTTACAGTATTGTGTAATAATTTCATAAATTGCATTATGATTTAGTAAAACAACATTTACGTCTATATTATTTTAAAATCCAAGAGGAATTAATATTTCTAACAAAAAATTAATATTTGTAATATATAAACAACCTCCACTTTGAGACTTGTTTATTGGTAAATGTTACAAAAGTAATTCCAAAGAGACTCAGAAGTCACCTCCAAGGCGTGAAAAATATTAATATTTTAAAATAATGAACATCAATATAATCCTCCACTAGTCTTGGATGATTATAAAACTAGTTTATAAATTTAATTATTTCACATTTTATCAGAAATATACAACCATTAAAGATGTCCCAGAAAGGAATTAATGATGGGTGGTTCTAAGATTTCTCATACCTAAGTAAATTAACAGACAAGATTTGACAAACTATTTCGCGATAACAGTTAGTGGTGTACTACTGTAGTGCAACTATTTGATATTTACTAATGTTACAATGGGTCTGGTGTGCATAAACTGCCACGTTGAACATTCATATGCCATGACAGTGAACTGTTGCAATATATCAACTTTACCAACTGTTATGATGATAGGCGGAAAAACATTATTCTTATATATTTGCCCAAAAACCTAAAATTGTGTCAGCCTCAGGCCCCTAAAAAAATTTCTTCAAGAACATAAAATTGTATCAGGCCCGGGCCCCAAGAATAATCCGCCTTGAACCTCTAAAACAAAGTCGTTCAATGCTGCAAAATTGTATCCGATATGTATTTAATCAGATCAGTGTTTTCTCAGGTCGAATTTTCATTCCATGAGTTCACCACGAAATTAAACTCGACCTGATATGACCGGAATTGTACCAGAGCCACTGAAGACTCAAGATTGTAAAGCTGAAGCCTCAGCTCCAACGGCCTCCTTTTATTGGTTCTATCTTCGGCCCAACTTACTATTTTACTCTTTGGCCAATGAGTCATTTTTCAGAGTAGGTGAATTATTTTACAGTTATTGGTTTAGTTCTAGAAATAAACCGTTTGTTGCAGCCATGGAAGAATGAGTATAATGGAGAGAGTAAGCTGCTAAAAAAATTGAAGATATCCAATGATGTAAACAAGACCTATCTGTTAAGACAAGGCGGTACTCCACCAGGATATCTTTACTGGGTAAACAAATTTTTGTTGGAGTTGTTATTTCAATATCTTTCTACATTTCTTTCTTTGAGAACAGGTTCCTCTCGCGATTGTTACTCGCTGAGACTGATGTATGAAAGTTTTTAATATAAATTTTATATTGATATAACTTAGGTATTTATTTGGGAGAAGAGCTATACAATAACCATACGAAATCCCATGATCTTAAGACTTTTATTAAATTTACTTGTGGGGAGTTCCATCCTAAGGTCGGATTTAATCTCCCTCTAACTCTTCTTCTCCTTTTTCCACCCACGTGATGAACGAAGCAGGTGCTGTAAAGTATTCTATAAAAAACCAGCGATACCGATTACAGACGGGTTTTATTTTATAGATAACGTTCGTCGCGAGCAGATAAATAAAATATCGCTCACCTTACAAAAAGTAGGAAATGTTAGTATAAGAAATTTCTGTGCCAAAGAATAAACATCAAACCCATAAACATTTCAATACAATTATGAATTCTAATTGAGTTATGAATAATATTATTTATATTTCAACTTAATTTATATTTCTCGCTAATTTTCACCTTGTTCTGTTAGGAATAAACCACTTTATATCATAGTAACTACATATATATTAAATGGTTCTGGAAATCCTCTTGACGTATTCTATTCCGTCTTGGTGAAGAACTTTTGACATATTCTCTTTAATATTCATAATTAATTTAGAAACACTTTTGGTTGTTTTCATGAGATTAATTAATTCTAAAAAGAGAAAATAATCACTTGTTACATATCATGTTATGAGGCGGACTACTTTTATAAAATGTAGTGTACCCCCTCCTACCCTATTTTATTGTGTTCTTAGATTAAAAAAATATGTTTTATCTATGAAATTGTTTTTTCTGTTTTATAAAGGTTATGCAAATTGTTAAATATACTCTTAAGACAACTACCGTCTTAGTTTTACACATTGATACACTATTATTCCACTTGTATTTCTTTTTTTTTTTTTTTAGATTGAATTACAGTACCATGTCGATTATAAAAATATAGAATTTTTGCAGCCATTTTGTTAATGTCTACGACTTTCCTAGTCATAAATTTTGTTTTGTTTGACGTACATAGTTGTAAATATTTGTACATTTTAATGCTTTAGTTACTAATCTTTATTTTGTTTTATAATCTCGCGAAAATGAATTTATCTTCATTGAAACTATGATTAATGTGTAATAAAGAATTTTTCTGTTTAAGGTAAAGTTATTAACTTTTTTCCTCAATAATTTTCCTTATTTGTTAGTTATTTTAGTGTTCAAAATTTAATCAAATAATTATCTAGAAATAATAAGTGTCATGAAATTATAGTTTCTAGTTGAATCAAGATATGGGAACTAATCAACAGTTTTCTTTGAGATGGAACAATTATTTGCATCATATTACTGAAGCATTCGACTCTTTAAGGGAAGATGAAAATTTGGTTGATGTTACTTTATGTTGCGAAGGAAGGAAGATAAAAGCTCATAAAATGCTGTTATCAGCCTGTAGTTCCTATTTTAGAGAGATTTTTAAGGTAAGTTTTATTCCTCTATATTAAGGCAATTTTTCTGTTTTATGAAGTTCATTTAAGTATTTAGGCCTCTAGTGACTTAATAATAGTTTTTTTCCCCCTGAAATTGAGTTGTATATTTAATTTGTTTAGTAATCAGCGTGTTTGAAACTGGTATATTTTTCAACAACCACCTACCTTTGTTATGAATGTGATTCTGCCTATAGACTTATCAATCCCTGCAGTTCATAACTTAGGCATATGAATTATTGCAAGATAAATTTAAACAACGTTTTGACATTCGTCCAAATTGCCATTAAATGAAAAAGCGTTTTGAAGACCAAGAAGTTGATAAGAGTGTTTTTGTTATCACTACACTCATTCTGACCATAAAATGAATACTTATAATCTTAGCTTTTTCTTATGCCTTTGAGTCATTTGAAATGATAAACTTGTATCTTCTGAGTTATCCTATTGAAGTTTTGAAATTTTCATTGCTTCCTATCGATAGTGTCATGCTCACTTTTCAGTTTTTGTTTTAATTATTTTTAATAGATTTGAAATATTAAATTTAGTTAAAAATATATTCAAGTTAAGTTTATAATTATAACTTCAATTGATACTGTTGATTATGAGGTAATGATAGGTTTAGAAAGAACAGTCTATTGCTATTTATAGGTCATCAATTTTATTGTAATAAATGTCTGTCAAGACCTGCCCTGCTAGAATTAGGTTTTTTAAGAAATTCAAATTTTTCTTAGCATAACCCAAATATTGAAAAATTGATTTAAATTAGTATATTTGAGATTCTAAATAGTAGTAAATAGATTAGACAAATCATTGGTTTATTATTAAATATAAATTTTTAGATTGGAAGAATTTTTTAGATTTTTATTAAATATTTCTTAACGCACTTTAGCCGTGAGTCAACTCCTGTGGGTTCTTGGAGCCCTCCTGGGATACCAATTAGATTAAATTGGGTACCTTTAATTGGGTGAAAATCAAAAAAATAATGGGTCGAGCATGATTCTGACCAAATCACCTCCTTGCACAACTGTTGGTCGAGTACAGTACTAAACCCCTGACCCTTCATGGGTTGTAGCGATGTAGATTTTAATTTTAATAATTTCTTAACTAGTATATCTTATGGTAGAACCATATATATCTTGTTTTGACATTAGAGGTTTTGAGAATAAGTGAATAATTTGTTAAAGTCAGATTCAGAATCTGTTGATTTAATGGTTATGTTAGTGTAATTATTGTGCAACTGAAACATGTAACTAAATTAGTCATGTAATGACTTCTGCCCAACTCTGTTATACACTGAAAGAACTGAGAAAAAAAAAGAAGTTACAACTGCTTTATTTGATGTTTCAAGTTAAGGAAATGGTAATAACGTAGTTTTTCCAACTTTTTATTTTCTGAGAAGATTAAAGAAAAGGTATAAATGTTTGAAAATAATGGATTTTTTATCAAATAAATTTTAAATATGTTATTTAAATAGCCTTACTAATAATGGTGGTATATTATAATAAAATATATTTTTTTGAAGTGCTTTCCTTTTTTTAATTATTTTTATTGTTCTCTTAGGAAAATCCATGTCATCATCCTATAATTGTTTTTCATAATGTTAAGTATGAAGATTTGTGGGCCTTAGTTTCCTTTATGTATAAAGGAGAGGTGAATGTTGAACAAGAAGGTTTATCATCTTTCCTCAACACAGCTGAGCTGTTGGAAGTCCAGGGACTAACTGGCGGGCCTAGTAGGACAGTTAGTATTCACTTATTATTTCAAATTTAATATTTCCTTCATTTGTTACTTCCTTTCTTTACTTACTACTAATGATTATTATTTGTTTTATCAGGATGAAACTGATGATGAAAATAGCCAAGAACCCAAAACTAACAGGAAACAGAGCTCCCCAAAATCATCTACGAGGCCAGAATCTCCTGTTCCTAAAAGAAGAAAATTGCCTACTGACGATGGCCTAAAAAAGGAACATACTAAATCACCATTAGCACTAGTCAAGACAGAGCCGGATTTCTATGGTGGCGATTCGCTTGATGAATCAGAGGACCAAAAACCACAAAGTCTTTCACTTTCACAGAAGCTAGATAAAAATTACGATAATAATTACAGTGATGAAAATATGGATGGATCTTCTGAAATAGGTATTGCACATGATCTATGATGATAGTATATGATTTTTAATTAAGAAATAGAGAATCAGCTCAGGATAATTCAAATTTCAAAATACTAGTTAATGAAAATTAATAGAAATTAATTAAATGTTTCTGAACTAAAACTATGTTAAGGTACATCCAAGATGCACACTGGTTTTCTGAGTCAGACAATCGGTTTCGACTGTTGCTGAGTCGACATGTTTATAAACCTTTGTACTTGTTTAATACTAAGTGGCTTCTTTCTCCTTTTCTTTTTCTTTTCCACTGAGAAAATTGTTTCAAGCATTAAGGACCAGAATCTAGTGAAATCAGTGAAAGTGGAAAATGAGAGTGTGTCTATCTGGTTTCCACTATCATGACGTATATCTGGAGCATTATTGGTAAGTCCTTTTTAAACAATTTTCCTTAGTGGATCATTAGTACTGGAGATCACTTTAATAAATACAGTCCATTTAAAATTTTAATTTTTATACTACACTCAAAAATGAATAGTCTTGAGTTGCAGGTCGTTTGAAACCTGTATGAACAAATTATTCTGTTAAACATCTGAGTCAGACTGTGCCAACTGTCTGCTTCTGAAAACTAGTGTGGATTTTAGACCTACCTTTTGATTACATTTGAATTTATCAAGACTATCCACTTACTGGCTTGAGATTTTGACTGCAACATCAAATTTATGTTTAGATTGATTGTTTTGATATTGTATTTCAAATAAACATGTTTATATTTACCGTTTATCAATATATGCCTGGTCAATAGATAAAAGTTTAGTTGTGAACTAAGTTAACGCTCTGACATCAGTGTCATTAAACTGTGCTGGCTTGGGAGCATAGATGATAACAATGGTGTCATCAAGAGAAGTCACTTTTCTAGCTTCCATGATGAATGGAGCCCTAGTACCTCCATTTCACCTTGTATTCAAACTGTGCTTAATATTGTCCAAGCTTCGACAAGCTACAATTATTCTGAGTTCTGCCGAATTTTAAGATTTTTACACTCCTTCAAATTTTTTTAATTCTTTATTTTCTCCTTCTAATTTATTAAAATTTATTTTTTGAAGTATATACATTTATTTACTTATATACTCTTTTATTTTAAACTTTTCGTCCATGTTCAAAATTGTTTTGGATTATTTCATGTTTTTTAAATGTTTTATAGAAAATGTGTTGAAATACAGTGACTTTCTAGAATCCTTATTCAGTAAAAAAAACCCTGCAAAACATTCAGGAATGAGCTAATTAATTGCATATATAGATTCAGTATTTAAACTTTATTTGACTGAATATTACGTTTTATACATTATATAATGCTTATTTAAATTAAAGTAAAAGAAAATATATGTATTCAAAATATCATACTTCTAAGTGGTTTTCATGGGGAGCGCCCGTGGTCTAAGTGTTAACATTGATGTAATAAAGTTAAAAAGAAAAAAAAAAATGAATATTTCAGAATTTTTATTGAGACTAAAAATAAGATAGGCAATAAAGAGAATGGCCTCAGTAAATAAACTGCTTGAAATAAGCAGAATTTAAAATAAATTATCGCAAATTCATGAATATATTCTTGAAAATAGATTTTAATACTGTGATTGGAGTGAAGATGAAAATCTTTGAAAACGGCTAATAGTATAGGTCGAAATGTTGTAGAAATGTGATATTTAAAATAAAACTGAAGTTTTTATATAATAACATTATATTAAATTGTATAATTATGTTTTTATATAATCATTATTTTACAAATTCTGATCTTAATGCAGTTTATTAGTTTTTTCCTTCATTTTTTTGATTGATATTAAGTGATATATATTTTTAATATCTAGGTACCGCTGGCGGATCAACTAATGAAATGACCAATATGCCGGACTCCCTTCAGGGTAAGTGTAATGTATGTTTAATAGTAGTCTTATTTTTAGTTGTAAAACTTCATTAAAAGCTAAAGGTTTTTATTTTAAAATATCATTTGTTTTTGGAATATTGTTTTTTATTTTTGTTGTTATAATATAAAAAAAAAAAATGGTTTAAGCATGCTATATAAGTCAGAATTTTTTTCCTTAAGAATCCTAAACAAAAGGAGAACATTTGACATTTAATTAATGAAAGAAAATTATCAAAGTAAAACTAATATAGTAAAATTTATTATTGGAAGTGAAAAAATATTTTTATGCAATGAGTTAACTACAATAGAAATTCAATTTAGAAAATTTGTGTTCAATCTTTTACTAAATTAAATCAGGTAACTGGTGTATTATACCAGGAAAAAATCATGTAGGTTGTTTTGTTTTACAGATGATCTAAAAAGTACCTAACATTATAAGTTTTTATTAAAGAAATTTTTGATGCATTACTTTTGTATTGTTAACGAAATCTTCTCGATTTGAAAATATAATAGGGATTTCCATATATGAATGTTTTTGAGCAATATTTTACTACGCACATGGTTCTAATTATTTATTAACTTTTTTCTAATGTTTATTATTATTCCCATGATTTATTGTATTTGTGTTCGACATTATATATTATCATTTAAGGATAAAAACTAATATCGTGACTAAATCAAGTCAGCTTCAAGGGCTACACTCAATATTTTTATTTCGTTCCCAAGCTTTTCTGCTGATGGTTGTATCGGTCAATGTTATCTGCATATATTCTATGAAATATCGATCTTGTAATGGCGGACCTACCAGGCTTGAAGTCTCTTTGGTAGTCTCTGACTCTATGACTTTTTGAGTTACAGATTGCTCAATTAACACGTTCGTCGCTCAGTATGAATCGGTCGAGTTTCTGATGGGCTCAAATACTAGGCTCTGCGTTGAAAGGAAGAAAACGAATAAAGTATCTCACCATTTAGAGGTTCGTAAGAATCCGCTGGGCAAGTCTATTAGAAGGATGTGTGTTCTATGTTATCAGAAGAAAAGACTAATTCTCGACCGACAGGAAGTGAAAAGAAATGTAAAAAAGACAACAACATATTGTCCTATATGTCCAAAATCACCCCAGATGTGTATCAAGTGTTTTAACGAATACCATGTTATTCAATAAAATATTTAATATTATATTTAATCTCAATGTAATATAAATTAATGTATAGTATATATAGTTTGTATATTTTATATTTTCCAATACTTATTCCATTAAACTCTCGTGTTAAAAATGGAGTTTTAATAAATTAAATATAAAATTATATTTATCATGACGAAAATAGGCATACATTTCATATAGACGGGTGATAGTTCCCCACAAAAGCTCATCCATTAACCAGATATGGGTTATGTGGCAAAAAACGTGTTAAATAATTATTAAAACAAAATGTTTCTAATTATTTGGTTTTTTATTTAAACTTGTGTAAACTATTACATCTTGCCATTTTTAAACTCAAAAGTTCCACTTGCTTAGAAATGGTTTTCATATTGTTTGCTATTTAATTCCCTGGAATTTCTTGAGAAACACTTAATGGCATTTTTGTTGAACCAAATCACTGAAAACAACATTTACTGCATTTTATATTAAGCTAATCTTTGTGATTTAGATAGCTTCATAAATACTGGAAATTTATATTTACGAACACCACAAGGGTGTGGTAAACTGTTCTCTTTCGGCTTTGTTTTCACTTTGAATGGTACTCCCCTGTTCAGCATAACTTCTGTAGTAGATGTGAACTATTTACCTTCTCGGTAGTGTTTTCATTTAAATTCACTTTTTCATTTTTTACGTTCACATAGACTAAAAGTCTTTCCTGACATATTGATCCAAGTACCAAGTGAGTTATCTTGATTTGATTACTTATCTAATCATAGACGTTTTATTAGAAATTTATCGATACAGGCTTCTTATATACGATAAGATTAGAAAATACAATTTAATTCATGTGTTTGTAAGATTATTTTTAAATTAATAACTATTAATAATGAAATATGTTGGTTTTAAAACCCATTTTCAACAATCATTTACCACGCAAGACATGAGTTTTAATTTTTTATTTGTCAAGATTTTACCTGTTAAATTGTATCATATTTAAAATAAATAAGTTACTTATACTCTGAAGTTAACTACCCTTGCGGTAGTCTTGTGAAAGTCTTTTTCTTTACCTTTTCATGAGAAGTCAACTATGAAGTTGACGTCACAATATTGGGAAAGGAGGAAGAATAATGTAACGTGATAACAGAACGGAAAATATTGGAAGGAGGTACATTTTCATCTTTTATGCTTCGTACATTTTCGCATCTTATGAAAATGGCTTGATAACTAGTTTGCCTCCAAAGAGGAACAGTTTTTTTGCTATGAAATTCATAAATTTCCAGAAAGATGGGAATCACATAAAGCTAGGTGTAGGTTATACTTCAAACAAAATATTTTTTTTCATTTTCATACAATAAACGTGTATTTCCTGTGGTGAAATTATATATTTACATGCATGTAATAACTTCATTAAATAGGAATCAGCAACTTGGCAAGTGAGTTGTGGATTTAGAGCCATTATTTTGGATTATTTCCATTCTTAAAATAATTTGTAATGGCATTTATAAAAAAACTGAATATGAAACCGAAAGAAACATTCAGATAAATTTAATTACCTAAATATTTATTTAAATTATTAGAGAAAATATTAATATAAGTTCTTGACAACTGGAGCTTTGTTATTTTATAATTTTATGTTTCTAATTAATACAACATGAATTACTCTGATCAGAATACAGAATCTGTTCCTCAAATGATGTATGTATCAAATGATGAATATATCCAATTAATTTTTCATATTGTTGTTTTATTGTTATTATTTTTTTGTCTTGTTTTTTATTGCGGAAATTAGTGTTGTAACCTAGACTGTTTGCTCAATTTTTTTATTAATTTTATATTTATAAATTCTGCACAGAAGATTATTGTTTGGAACTAGCTTCAAAAACAAATAAACTATATATGAATAATTTATATTTTTAAATTATCCTGCATGTATCGTAACTCTACTTAACAAATTTTATTAAGAATAGTCTTCGTCAGAACTAAACATAGATTTGAACAAAAGTATGAAAATTCTACTTTATTAAAAGGATTTGAATAGTACTGTGCATGTTGCATCATAAATAATGGTCATATATATTCAATTTAGATAAATAAGGAACACATGAAAATATAAATGATGAAAGGAATATGGTCCGGGTGCGGTCAAAAAAACTCAAATAGTAGAATTATACTATTTTATTGAGCCAACTTTTCGCCCCACATTGCAGGGCTTCGTCAGAGCTAAAAAAGATACAAACACATAGTTACAAAAGGAAAAAAAAACAAGAGAAAAAACATAAGTGTAAAATAACAGGGGTATAAAATGTAAAAAAGTAAGATATAATAAGAAAAATTAAAGGTTGTAAATAGTAAATGAAAAGGGTAATAGTAACAGATAGATAAGAAAAGAAATATTAAAGAAAATACAAATAAATTTCTGGTAGACTCCTCAACTATTTTTCTCAACACCCTTATCAC